>NW_018407748.1:305279-314064 GCF_002113885.1 Mizuhopecten yessoensis | reverse complement strand
AAGTGTAAATACTTGTATATGTACCTTACAAAGTTTAGGATACATAACAAACTAGTTGCTGAGTCTAGTTTTGGATGCATATAACAAATAGTTCCCCGGTCTATACACTTGGATCTGTAGCATACAAAGGCCTGAATATATATGTAACTAAACTCTTTCTGAGCAAGACAAATAAAACATATAAACCAATGTCAAACACAAATGCATTGTCAAGGAATCTCATCTTAAAACATAATGAAAATCATATTTAATCGAGAGGCACATGTATTCAGTTGAAGTATGATAATAATAACATCTTAATTTTTACAGGGTAACATATTTAGATACATGTATAAATCTAATTTTCAACATGGCCCTGTAAATTACTGCAGACTATTTCAGATAGGGATCGAATCAATCAGGTTTTATTTGATACTTAATATATGAACAACAAATCATCTCACCACTCCACTGTCGTTTAACCCTATCACTCTATAGCTACCATGCAGCATCTGGGTACGAGTCTAATATAAGGTTAACTTAATTACCAACCCAAGAGCAGGGAATATAATTAGACACACTAAATACAAATCATTGTCATTACAGACAAACTAGTTTCTAAGTGTAGATACTTGTATATGTACCTTACAAAGTTTACGATAAATAACAAACTAGCTCAAGTGTAAATACTTGTATCTGTACCTTACAACGTTTAGGATACATAACAAGCTAGTTTCTAAGTGTATATACTTGTATCTGTACCTAACAAAGTTTAGGATAAATAACAAACTAGCTCAAGTGTAAATACTAGTATCTGTACCTTACAAAGTTTATGACACATAACAAACTAGTTTCAAAGTGTAAATAATTGTATCTGTACCTTACAACGTTTAGGATACATAACAAGCTAGTTTCTAAGTGTAGATACTTGTATATGTACCTTACAAAGTTTACGATAAATAACAAACTAGCTCAAGTGTAGATACTTGTATATGTACGTTACAAAGTTTAGGATAAATAACAAACTAGCTCAAGTGTAAATACTAGTATCTGTACCTTACAAAGTTTAGGATACATAACAAACTAGTTTCAAAGTGTAAATAATTGTATCTGTACCTTACAAAGTTTACNTTTGTCATTACAGAGAGCGTACATGTCCTAGTGGAGACTGGTACAGCCACGTTACACGCCATCAAAGGACAGCGTTAGGGACTAGATATCTATGTAAGCCATTGAGAACCTATAGGCTCTGGCCTGTTTGCCTACCTAGTGCTAGATTATATGTATAGTAGAGAATCAATACTGTAGGTGGAGGGCATGCCAGCTCAGGTTATTCATAGAGAGTCATTTATACATCACAAGTCTTCATTCACTACAGGCTAAACACATGGAATCTCTCATTATATCACACGTCTTCCTCCAACCCTAGACATAGAGGCCCACTCCTATACCCTCCTACTCCACATATAACAGGTCCAGGTACAATCTTACTTACACTGTAGCTCCATACATTATATACTCTGTGAAAAAAGGAAGTTAGGCACTATTTTAAGCTAAGATAAATTGATCCTTTTTGTTGCAATTGTAATCAACTCAATATTAATTCATTCATTGAAGTGTTGATTTAATTTGTAATTTTCATAAATGAGTAAAAAAGGCCACAAAGAATTGAATTTTAAATGTTAACACAGGAAAAGTCAAGTTCCCTTCAGGTAACATGTTAAGCAACACGTTATAATGATTATCAAACAGAGCTGCATTGAACTTGTTAGCTAACAGATAAGGTGAGTAGGAATGTTCTCCCGTCAGTCAATGCTTGGGCCATGAGCTCCTACATTAATTTGATTGCCGATTTTGACGTATCCTAAATTATCACCCAAGAATATCCCAAACATGCTGTATTTGCAACATGTTGGGTGACAGCAGTTCACAAATCATTACATTTCAGTGTCGCCTCTATACCTCCTATCACCAGGTAACAAGCAGAATCTGGATTCATCCATAAAGAGTAAACATTCTCTTACCCTGGACAGGTGTATCCACACTGGAAATTTACCGGTGTGAGATTAATAGAATCTTTCACCCCCTTGAGGGTGAGACAGGGTAATCTCAACCCGAGGGGTAAGATTCTTAAGTTGTCAAACACGAGGCTTGCCAAGTGTTTGACATCTTAAGAATCTTACCCCAAGGGTTGAGATTACCCTGTCTCACTCCCAAGGGGGTGAATGATTATTTTTCTCTTACCCTGTTTACCCTCTTATGTATTTTATATAGACGTTACATCAATGCAAGACAATGTTGATGTGATGCGACTGAATTGTCGACGTGACGTCATTGTATTGTTGCTGTGACGTCATGGTATTGTTGCTATGACGTCATACAATTGTTGAGAACGTGCAAAGAACATGTGTAGCTTGTCTCACCCCCAGGGTGAGATAAGAAAATATCACACCGGTAAAATGGTGGATATCCCTGTCCAGGGTAAGAGAATTCCTTGAATCCCCTTTTTATAACAATGGTATGATGTCACTTCAACAATCCGTCAACGTCACGTCAACCCTGAATTTAGCATGTAACGTTATCATTTTGTATATGATACCCACTGGGAGAACAGGGTAAGAGAAATAGAATCATTCACCCCCTTGTGGGTGAGATAGGGGAATCTCAACACTCGGGGAAATATTCTTAAGTTGCCAAACACTTGGTAAAGCCTCGTGTTTGGCAACTTAAGAATCTTCCCCCTCGGGTTGAGATTCCTCTATCTCACCCCCAAGGGGGTGAAAGATTCTATTATTCTTCCATTGGCATAGCACCCCAAGGACAGTATGCATGTGTCCAATTAAGCAGTTGGTATGGTGACATTTTGTCGAAATAGGCCCTGTTAGAGCACTGCTCCTTTAATTGAGCCACTTTCAAGCAGTTTCAAATAGTTTGGGCAGATACACGACAACCAAGCAATATCCTCACGGTCTCACTCGTAGGAACAATTCAATCTGGCAAATGCAACAGCTATATCCAGCAGTCTTCTCAAGCAGTTGTTACACTGGGTCTGCTGTTTGCAATTGGTTGGATGTCGACCCAGTTTGGTTCAGATGCAACAAAATATCCCTGCATGGAGCACACTGACAGCTTTTTCCCTCTGAATGTTTTACAGTCACTCAGGCACTGCATTTTGAAAATGGGTATTGTTCATTATTTTTTTCATGAGTCTTCAGTCATCAAAGTGGTGACAGAGGAATTACATTTATGCTTTTGACCAGTTACTGCTGTAACAAGGCAAACTATTACAAGGCAATCCATAGTCCCCCACCGGTATTTTTTTGTCTATTTACCAAGGTATGCACCTATCTGAAGATTCTCAATGACACTTCTTGTACTCTGCACTCCACCAGCCAAAACATACTTGAATACCAAATCTGGTTACTTCAGGTGAAAATAGTATAGAAAATATTTTCAAAGGCTGAGGTCAAGGTCAAACCAAAGGTAACAGTGACCTGTTTTTTTTTACATAACACTCTGCCATCTTAAGATGTACTTGCATACCAAATCTAGTTACTCCAGGTGAAATAAAATAGATGATATGCCCCGGAAAAACTCTGGGGATGGAAGGACAGACATAGGGGAAGATGAACGACAGGCGAAGTGCAAACCTATAGTCGACAAATTAAGAGTTATTTGCGAAAAATATATAAGGAGTGCCTGGGCTACCATAGATTTTCAATCTTGAATGATTTTAATGAATAGAGTGTCACATTCTATTTTCATCAACACATATAGAAGTAGTTTGCAGGTAGAGGTGTTCACCTTTCTGTTTCTGAGTAAATAAGGTTTTGTCACAGTGGTGACTAAACAGTTACACAGACAGCTGACTTTCTCCTACTCCATGTATAGTAGATCCTGAGTTACACTGCTACATGTAACTCCATATACAGCAAGTCTTGTTACTGTAGTTTATATATATTTTTTCTCCACTTAATTTCATAAATTTTCTGTCTACTCCATAAATAATGTGTTCTTTTACCATGAACACAGACAGTACCCAACTTGTTCGAGGAGACATACTGACAAGCAAAGGGATGAATATTTGATAAGGCTGCTGGGCTGATTTGGGACTGACTGTTCCCTGTTGGAGGTAGCCTGAAAAACACAGGCTTGTTTCTTTATATCGTCTTAATGACAGCTGGAGTAAATTCTGATAAAATATGTATATGATGTCCTCAACACAGAACATTTAGGTGGCTTTATACAGATTGCTTTTTGCCAGCTTTACTATCCAAAATGTGATGGAATAATGGCATTTGCATAGCCAGAGTCAAAACCTTAACACACAGCCATTACAGTAAGATGGTTGGTATTATATTTTCTTGCATACTAGACCGAAATATCCGCATTTCCGGCAGTGCTGGAAATTTCTATCCGATCCACAGGGGATTGTAGTGACCTTTCGGGGTCACGCTATTGTTTGTTTTTTTATGACGTTTTGGGGTCAGTCAGGGTCAATGACATCACTAACAATTGACATTCGGGCTTCATATGCAAATGAGAAATGTGCAGACATTTTACAACTTTACTAGAAGAGCAGCTGTTGTTAATTTAGGTAATAAGCAAGAAATAGAATCCATCCCTGATGTGAGGTAAGGATAATGTTATTCAAACCCTCGGGATAAAATATTGAGCAAAAGACGGGTCTCCTGCTCAATATTTTATCCCTTGGATTTGAATAACCTTATCTATACCTGACATCAGGGATGGATTCTATTAATCCATAGGAACTCTGAGTAAGGACCATCTCAATACATCCACAGAAACCTTCAGTAACAACATGTCAAGTGAAAACCGAGATACCACTGTCTGCAAATGTCCATAACTTCTCAGAAACTATAACAAAAACAACCAAAATATGGACAGGTCTGAAAATCCTTTGTACACTCATTGGGTTGTCAGGAATTGAAGGGGCGTATACATACCTACCTGTAGGGTGAGGCTACCCAAAATGGGACACTTTTTAAAGAAAAACATTAATATTTCATATAAAGTTTCTGAAAACCTTACTTTTTCACTGTAATGAAACAATACAGGCCTTTAGCCTTCATCTTATGTATTTCTTGGGTCTATTTATAAATCTCATTAAAGTGCATCAGTTTCACTTCGAATGTTTAGCTGGTCGAGTACCCAAAATGAAACACTTCATCATATAAGTCAGTTTATGAAAATGACTGACAGTATTTAAATAATTTTCTTCATTAAAAACAAATTTTTGATATTTTTGGCAGATATTTGTTCAAAATGCATAAAACTATCTAAATTTTGATTAAGAATACATAACATACATTTTAATTGCAAAATAAAAATTGCTGTCATTTATATCAAATGTGTTCCATTTTGGGTACCCACAAACATTTTTTTGCAAAATAAAAATTGATGTCATTTATATCAAATGTGTTCCATTTTGGGTACCCTTCCATTTTGGGTACCCAACATTTTAGGTACCATTCCATTTTGGGTACCCTTCCATTTTGGGTACCCTTCCATTTTGGGTACCCTTCCATTTTAGGTACCCTTCCATTTTGGGTACCCTTCCATTTTGGGTACCCAACATTTTAGGTACCCTTCCATTTTAGGTACCATTCCATTTTGGGTACCGTTCCATGTTAGGTACCCTCATCCTACATAGATACAGGCAACAAATGTGCTTATTCCGTCAAAAAAATATAATGGTACAATAACATTGTTAAACCATCCTCAAGGAAGACATCTACATTATAACTAGAGATTTGTTTTTGTTTACCCATGTTTGACCTTTGACCTTTGAGAAGAGCACCATGCTGAACTAAATGAAGTGCACAACTTTAGTCAGAGTAGCAGTTAATGTTTTACATAAGAACCCTCGTACAGTTAATGTTTTACATAAGAACCCTCGTACAGTTAATGTTTTACATAAGAACCCTCGTACAGTTAATGTTTTACATAAGAACCCTCGTACAGTTAATGTTTTACATAAGAACCCTCGTACAGTTAATGTTTTACATAAGAACCCTCGTACAGTTAATGTTTTACATAAGAACCCTCGTACAGTTAATGTTTTACATAAGAACCCTCGTACAGTTAATGTTTTACATAAGAACCCTCGTACAGTTAATGTTTTACATAAGAACCCTCGTACAGTTAATGTTTTACATAAGAACCCTCGTACAGTTAATGTTTTACATAAGAACCCTCGTACAGTTAATGTTTTACATAAGAACCCTCGTACAGTTAATGTTTTACATAAGAACCCTCGTACAGTTAATGTTTTACATAAGAACCCTCGTACAGTTAATGTTTTACATAAGAACCCTCGTACAGTTAATGTTTTACATAAGAACCCTCGTACAGTTAATGTTTTACATAAGAACCCTCGTACAGTTAATGTTTTACATAAGAACCCTCGTACAGTTAATGTTTTACATAAGAACCCTCGTACAGTTAATGTTTTACATAAGAACCCTCGTACAGTTAATGTTTTACATAAGAACCCTCGTACAGTTAATGTTTTACATAAGAACCCTCGTACAGTTAATGTTTTACATAAGAACCCTCGTACAGTTAATGTTTTACATAAGAACCCTCGTACAGTTAATGTTTTACATAAGAACCCTCGTACAGTTAATGTTTTACATAAGAACCCTCGTACAGTTAATGTTTTACATAAGAACCCTCGTACAGTTAATGTTTTACATAAGAACCCTCGTACAGTTAATGTTTTACATAAGAACCCTCGTACAGTTAATGTTTTACATAAGAACCCTCGTACAGTTAATGTTTTACATAAGAACCCTCGTACAGTTAATGTTTTACATAAGAACCCTCGTACAGTTAATGTTTTACATAAGAACCCTCGTACAGTTAATGTTTTACATAAGAACCCTCGTACAGTTAATGTTTTACATAAGAACCCTCGTACAGTTAATGTTTTACATAAGAACCCTCGTACAGTTAATGTTTTACATAAGAACCCTCGTACAGTTAATGTTTTACATAAGAACCCTCGTACAGTTAATGTTTTACATAAGAACCCTCGTACAGTTAATGTTTTACATAAGAACCCTCGTACAGTTAATGTTTTACATAAGAACCCTCGTACAGTTAATGTTTTACATAAGAACCCTCGTACAGTTAATGTTTTACATAAGAACCCTCGTACAGTTAATGTTTTACATAAGAACCCTCGTACAGTTAATGTTTTACATAAGAACCCTCGTACAGTTAATGTTTTACATAAGAACCCTCGTACAGTTAATGTTTTACATAAGAACCCTCGTACAGTTAATGTTTTACATAAGAACCCTCGTACAGTTAATGTTTTACATAAGAACCCTCGTACAGTTAATGTTTTACATAAGAACCCTCGTACAGTTAATGTTTTACATAAGAACCCTCGTACAGTTAATGTTTTACATAAGAACCCTCGTACAGTTAATGTTTTACATAAGAACCCTCGTACAGTTAATGTTTTACATAAGAACCCTCGTACAGTTAATGTTTTACATAAGAACCCTCGTACAGTTAATGTTTTACATAAGAACCCTCGTACAGTTAATGTTTTACATAAGAACCCTCGTACAGTTAATGTTTTACATAAGAACCCTCGTACAGTTAATGTTTTACATAAGAACCCTCGTACAGTTAATGTTTTACATAAGAACCCTCGTACAGTTAATGTTTTACATAAGAACCCTCGTACAGTTAATGTTTTACATAAGAACCCTCGTACAGTTAATGTTTTACATAAGAACCCTCGTACAGTTAATGTTTTACATAAGAACCCTCGTACAGTTAATGTTTTACATAAGAACCCTCGTACAGTTAATGTTTTACATAAGAACCCTCGTACAGTTAATGTTTTACATAAGAACCCTCGTACAGTTAATGTTTTACATAAGAACCCTCGTACAGTTAATGTTTTACATAAGAACCCTCGTACAGTTAATGTTTTACATAAGAACCCTCGTACAGTTAATGTTTTACATAAGAACCCTCGTACAGTTAATGTTTTACATAAGAACCCTCGTACAGTTAATGTTTTACATAAGAACCCTCGTACAGTTAATGTTTTACATAAGAACCCTCGTACAGTTAATGTTTTACATAAGAACCCTCGTACAGTTAATGTTTTACATAAGAACCCTCGTACAGTTAATGTTTTACATAAGAACCCTCGTACAGTTAATGTTTTACATAAGAACCCTCGTACAGTTAATGTTTTACATAAGAACCCTCGTNCCATGTGTTATCTGTAAAGTAGAGGTACCCCATGTGTTATCTGTAAAGTAGAGGTACCCCATGTGTTATCTGTAAAGTAGAGGTACCCCATGTGTTATCTGTAAAGTAGAGGTAACCCATGTGTTATCTGTAAAGTAGAGGTAACCCCATGGGAGCAAAAGCAGCATTGGCACAATCATTTGTAGTCTGAACACTCTGAGGATGTCCGAGTCTGAGAAGTCCAATAAAAGGGTGCTACACGCAGGGCTAGAAAATACCAGCAAGTGTAAAAAGAACTCCTATAGAACAAGACAATAGTACCATAACACTGGGAGTCACACTGTCCTCATGGAGTGTACATACCTACAGGGAACATTGATACAAACCCCTACAGTACAAGACAATAGTACCATAACACTGGGAGTCACACTGTCCTCATGGAGTGTACATACCTACAGGGAACATTGATACAGACCCCTACAGTACAAGACAATAGTACCATAACACTGGGAGTCACACTGTCCTCATGGAGTGTACATACCTACAGGGAACATTGATACAGACC
>NW_018407748.1:243194-303887 GCF_002113885.1 Mizuhopecten yessoensis | reverse complement strand
GATATTATATAAAGATCAAGGCACACCTGTAGGTTCAGTGATATTATATAAAGATCAAGGCACACCTGTAGGTTCAGTGATATTATATAAAGATCAAGGCACACCTGTAGGTTCAGTGATATTATATAAAGATCAAGGCACACCTGTAGGTTCAGTGATATTATATAAAGATCAAGGCACACCTGTAGGTTCAGTGATATTATATAAAGATCAAGGCACACCTGTAGGTTCAGTGATATTATATAAAGATCAAGGCACACCTGTAGGTTCAGTGATATTATATAAAGATCAAGGCACACCTGTAGGGTCAGTGATATTATTAAGATCAAGGTCCACCACCTGTAGGTTCAGTGATATTATATAAAGATCAAGGCACACCTGTAGGTTCAGTGATATTATAAAGATCATNCTGTAAGGTCAGTGATATTATATAAAGATCAAGGCCCACCTGTAGGTTCAGTGATATTATATAAAGATCAAGGCCCACCTGTAGGGTCAGTGATATTATATAAAGATTATAAAGTCCTTCCTGTAGGTTCAGTGATATTATATAAAGATCAAGGCCCACCTGTAAGGTCAGTGATATTATATAAAGATCAAGGCCCACATTGTACCTGTAGGGTCAGTTAAACATACAAGTCTTGAACCACCTGTCACAAAAGTATCTTTCTAATTTCTCTTTATTTCACATTTATATTCAGCAAACAACTCAAACACATAACACCCCTAACCAGCACAACGCTGTTCAATGGACATTAGTATAGTTATTGCTAGGACTCTATGGTAACGCACGTATACGTGTGGCGTGAGTGTAAAAATAAAACTTGAAACTTGAAATGAAATGAAATGAAAATAAAATGATTGTTATATTTTGTTGCTTTTGTGGTATTAAATCAATTACCAGCAAGGGTGATTAAGTAACGTGAATATCATCACCAATGTGTAATAACATGTTACTTATCCAGTATAATTAAGTTCATTTTTGCCCTTTTAACAGCGTTACGGCCCCTTGAACTTAATAAGTTATTTTTGTTTGTAGGTATCCTAATGTTTCTAAACCAAAAAGTTTACATGCTAGTTCAAATATGAACGAGATATTATGGTCGTTTGTAATTGTGTGAAGATTGATCAAAATCCCTCAGGGAATGAAGTCGCTAGAGCGCTGACAAGGGTTTGTAATTGTGTGAAGTTTGATCAAAATTCCTGATGGAATGAAGGCGCTAGAGCGCTAAAAAGGATTTTCTAAAAGTAGTAGCGATGACCTTAAACTTGACCTTACAACCCTGAAACTCAAACTTGTCCGAGATATTATGGTCGTTTGTAATTGTGTGAAGTTTGATCAAAATCTCTCAGGGAATGAAGTCGCTAGAGCGCTGACAAGGATTTTCTAAAAATAATAACGATGACCTTGACCTTAATCAGACAACCCTGAAACTCAAACTTGTCTGAAATATATTGGTCCTCTGTAATTGTATGAAGTTTGATCACATCCCTTAAGAAATGAAGCCGCTAGAGCGCTGACAAGGATTTTCTAAAAAAAGTAATGGTGACCTTGACCCAACAACCCTGAAACTCAAACTTGTCCGAGATAATATGGTCCTTTGTAATTGTGTGAAGTTTGATAAAAATCCCTCAAGGAATGAAGCCGCTAGAGCGCTAACAAGGATTTTCTAAAAATAGTTACGGTGACCGTGACCTTGACCCAACAACCCTGAAACTCAAACTTGTCCAAGATATTATGGTTCTTTGCAATTGTAGGAAGTTTGATCAAAATCCCTAAAGGTATGAAGCCGCAAGAGCGCTGACAAGGATTTTCTAAAAAAAAATACAGATCTTGAGGGACAGGAAACACATCAGGTCCTCACCTGATCTCACTAAATACAGATCTTGAGGGACACGTAACACATCAGGTCCTCCCTCATCTCACTAAATACAGATCTCGAGGGACAGGAAACAAATCAGGTCCTCTCCTCATCTTACTAAATACAGATCTCGAGGGACACGTAACACATCAGGTCCTCCCTGATCTTACTAAATACAGATCTCGAGGGACATCAGGTCCTCCCTGATCTTACTAAAATACAGATCTCGAGTGACAGGAAACACATCAGGTCATCACCTGATCTTACTAAATACAGATCTCGAGGGACAGGAAACACATCAGGTCCTCTCCTCATCTTACTAAATACAGATCTCGAGTGACAGGAAACACATCAGGTCCCCACCAGATCTCACTAAAATACAGATCTCGAGGGACAGGAAACACATCAGGTCATCACCTGATCTTACTAAATACAGATCTCGAGGGACAGGAAACACATCAGGTCATCACCTGATCTTACTAAAATACAGATCTCGAGGGACAGGAANACACGAAACACATCAGGTCCTCCCTGATCTCACTAAATACAGATCTTGAGTGACAGGAAACACATCAGGTCCTCACCTGATCTTACTAAATACAGATCTTGAGGGACACGAAACACATCAGGTCCTCCCTGATCTTACTAAAAACAGATCTTGAGGGACACGAAACACACCAGGTCCTCCCTGATCTTACTAAATACAGATCTTGAGGGACACGAAACACATCAGGTCCACTTATGATCCTCAAGCTCCAATTAGTCCTGGGACATGTCAGGTTGTCCTAACCCGGCCATTCCTCATTAGACATACTGTCGTATCTATTCTGAGCCTATAATTCAGGTCGTTACTGCTGTAGCAGAACCAGTTCTTCAGTGACGGCCAACTAACCCAGTATCTTTGTTGCTATCTGTATCGGAAATGAAAGTCCATAACTTGTAAAACCATGGTCTTAAGCATTTCCTGGTTGCACAATGAATCGACAAGAATACATAAAGTTCTTATTAGGAATATTGATTTTTTGGAGCCGACTGTTATAGAAACAAAGGGAAATCACATGCTTTTAGCCTCGCCGTACTGTTTTTATGATGGAGCTACCACCTCCTTCTCCAGCGTCATAAATCAACTCCTACACTTAACTCCTTCAGAGAAATCATAAACCATACTCAACTCTTTTGAAGCAAATTGTCAATTATCCTATCTTTCAATGACGTAAAATGATTTCAAATTCCCTCCCATCTCAAGGTATGCAAGATATATGGGTCCTATACCGAACATGTACCCTTTCATAAACTTTGATTTCAATATGTGTTGTGTGAATTAATTGTCCTCATATTTTATTTTGATCAGCAGGAGAATATCAACTGCCCAGACACAATTTGAGTTCAAATTCAGATGAACATCACATCAAATAAAGAGTCATATCAAATACAAAAAAAATCTGTTCCTTTTACACCTTAGACCAGCGTTTTGCACTGACATGTTTAACGATTTATAAAAGGAACAAATAACCCTCATCCGCCCATCCTACAGCTCACTCACACACACATACACACACAATGAATAACCTATATACACATCCTACAGCTCACTCACAAACACATACACACACAATGAACCCTCTATATACCCATCCTACCGCTCACTCACACACATACACACACAATCAATACCATATATACCCATCATACAGCTCACTCACACACACATCCTAACATAATGAATACCCTATATACCCACCCTTCAGCTCACTCACACACACATACACCCACAATGAATACCCTATATCCCCATCCTACAGCCCTCTCACACACACATACACACATAATGAATACCGTATATGCCCATCCTATAGCTAACTCGCACACACATACACACACAAAGAATACCATATATACCCATCCTACTGCTCACTCACACACACATACAATGAATACCCTATATACCCATCGTACAGCTCACTCACACACATACACGCACAATGAATACCATATATCCCCATCCTACAGCTCCCTCACACCCGCATACACACACAATGAATACACTATATACCCATCCTTCAGCTCACACACACGCACATACTTCATAAACTTTGATTTCAATATGTGTTGTGTGAATTAATTGTCCTCATATTTTATTTTGATCAGCAGGAGAATATCAACTGCCCAGACACAATTTGATTTCAAATTCAGATGAAAATCACATCAAATAAAGAGTCATATCAAAAACAAAAAGAAATCTGTTCCTTTTACACCTTAGACCTGCGTTTTGCACTGACATGTTTAACGATTTATAAAAGGAACAAATGACCCTCATCCGCCCATCCTACAGCTCTCTCACACACATACACACACAATAAATACCCTATATACCCATCCTTCAGCTCACACACACACACATACAAACACAATGAATACCCTATATTCCCATCCTACAGCTCACACGCACACACACATACACACACGATGAATACCCTATATACCCCTCCTACAGCTCACTCACACCCACATACACACACAATGAATCCCCTATATACCCATCCTACAGGTCACACACACACACATACACACACAATAAATACCCTATATACCCATACTACAGCTCACTCACACACACATCCTAACATAATGAATACCCTATATACCAATCCTACAGCTCACTCACAAACACATACACACACAATGAATCCCCTATATACCCATCCTACAGGTCACACACACACACATACAAACACAATGAATACCCTATATGCCCATCCTACAGCTCACTCCCACACACATACACACACAATAAATACCCTATATACCCATCCTTCAGCTCACTCACACACACACATACACACACTATGAATACCCTATATACCCATCGTACAGCTCACTCACACACATACACACACAATGAACCCTCTATATACCCATCCTACCGCTCACTCACACACACACATACACACACAATGAATCCCATATATACCCATCCTACTGCTCACTCACACACACATACAATGAATACCCTATATACCAATCCTACAGCTCACTCACACACATACACACACAATGAATACCTTATATACCCATCATACAGCTCACTCACACACACATACACACACAATGAATACCATATATAATGTCCACTGAACTACAGTTTTGGTTCATTCTGTGAGCTGGAATCTCCTGGTAACAGTGACAACTTATAGATTTGTCTATAGACATACAGTATGGCTCTACTAAGCTAAATGCTTTCATTGAGGTATATTGTATAGCTGATTATACGGTGTGGACTTAGAGCTACAGGCCAATCACAGACTGGCTCCATCCCCTCTGATCAATACATATTGGGTTATATGTGTTTGCTTTGGTTAATTCTGTATACACCAGTATTTACTGAGGCAGGAATAAAGGCTACTGGACTACTCCATTCTATCAACCCATCAAAGCATGCCTTGTGTATTAAATTGAAAGAGAATTCATTTTCATTGCATAACCGGTACAGACTCAAAAACATGGAAGCTCCCAGTCATATGCCATAGTGCCTTCATTTTCTAATTTCTAAATAGAGATTGTTAAGTTACACATTGAGCCTACCACAATGCTTAACATAGATCGTAACTTGCCTTTCCTATTTAGTGTCTGCCCTGTGATGACCAGCAGCAGTATAAACAACTAACCTGTCAAGGTTACGGAGAGTTGCTTCCCCTGCTACTGAACAAATGTTATATTGATTTCACAATAATATTGTCATTTTCATATTAATGTACACCAATCCTTAAAATGACCTCACATTTATGGACACTGAAATGGTTACTTCTAGGGGAAAAACTAAATACAACTACATTATAAAATTATTTAATGAAGTCTTGATAAAATCTAATAAAGCCAATGTGTATATTATATTTCACATGAAGAATATAATTATTATTATCTTCTGAATTTTAAGTGAACAAAAATACTTCACATCAAGAAAACAAAAATTATTTCATGTCATGAAAACTGCTTATGCTACAATTTCACTTCGCTCATACAATATATCACCAAGCCCTGCTACTATCATTCCACTCACTGATCACTCAACCATCAACTATGAATGTTTCATGATAATGAAAATATTCCACCTTCTCCTACGTGTATACATGTATATCCTACAGGGGATCTCCTATTGTCTAGTTTAAGCTAGTGAAAGACAAGAGCTTAACCTTCACAGCATTTTTTTTAGATAAACAGTTTGTTTAGATAACCTCCAAACTATTGGTGATTATATATATCTCTTATCATTGGTGATAACCCCCTTACCATTGATGATAACCCAATGACCATTGATTTGATGATAATCTACTGACCATTGATGATTATAACCTCCTATATATATTCAGCATTCAGTTTGTTTAACTTTGCAGACCATTCAATGGTCATCTTTAGAAAAGGTTCACAAAACATTCTTTTCAGTTACAACCAAGTACCAGAAATACTTAATTAATATTTATGTTGTAATTATTAGGATCAGCTTTAAAGTATTTAATTAGCACACTTATATACAAAAAGACAGACCCTTTATAATTGTGCTTTGTGTTGATATAAAAAATATATAATAGTCATCAAGTAACGACAATCACTAACCATCAAACAAAGAACAATATTCAATATCTGTCCTGGACAGCAATTTTGTTGACTATATATATATATAAATGTATACCATGTACCAGTGGGGAAATAGACTAGAGTAAGAGTTGCTGCCCTTGAAATATGCTGAACACTACATATGATCCTCACTAGATGTCCAAGGTCACAGGGTACTGTTTAAAACCCAGATTTATTGTATTTTCACCAGTGATATAACTGCAATGATATAAAAATGTTGTAATTTCACATATGATGATGAAAGCCTTTCTATGTAAAGCTGCATTACATTGCCAGAGATGTTCTGGTTACATGCAGATGAAATGACGGCGAGATACGTCGTTGTTTTGGTACAGCTTAGCTACATATACATTAATTAGGTATTCACTTGGCTATATAATTGATAAATTTGACCGGTAACCAATATAAAACGGCCCACTGGCTTGTTGTCAAGTGTGACATCATTACAATACAAGCATACTGAGTATTGCTTAAGCAATACATGTCCCATACCGATCCCCGCTAGCTATTACACTGTAATGATTTATAAAAATGGTGCCCTTTGGTGTTAATTTGGGAAAATGAAAAGTATACAATTAGCTTGTAACTGATTTTAATGTAATTTTATTGTAAAAAAAAATCAGAATAAATTACTTTCCATGTATACTGTATATTACATACACATTTGACACTTTAAGTTCAGTAATGAACCAATTATATCGATTATTGAATTTGTTATTGAATAATCAGAATCGAACAGGACAAATCAATCAATGTTCGATTATTATATATCGATCATCAGTCCATCATTGGCTTCAACTTGGATTTTGTATTAATAGCAGCGGTGGCCTTGACCTCAACTCTACAACTCTGAAACTCAAACTTGTCCAAAATATTATGATACTTTGTAATTGTGTGAAGTTTGATCAAAATTCCTCAAGGAATGTAATGGTGACGTTGACCTTGACCCGACAACCCTGAAACTCAAAATTGTCAGAGATATTATGGTCCTTTGTAATTGTGTGAAGCTTGATCAAAACTCCTGATGGAATGAAGCCGCTAGAGTGCTGACAAAGATTTTCTTAAAATAGTAACGGTGACCTTGACCCAACAACCCTAAAATTCGAACATTTCCGAGATATTATGGTCGTTTGTAATTGTATGAAATTTGATCAAAATCCCTCAAGGAATGAAGCCACTAGAGTGCTGACAAGGATTTTCTAAAAATAGTAACGGTGACCTTGACCTTGACCTAACAGCCCTGAAATTTGAATATGTTAAGAGAGATATAATCGTCCTTTGTATTTTTGAAGTTTGATCAAAATCCCTCGAGGAATGAAGCCGCTCGAGTGCTGACAAACATTGGTGTTACGTACATATGTACACAGACGGACAGACAGGAAACCTATATATATATATATATATAGTCCCTCCGGTTTCACAGGTATGAGACTTAAATAATGCCAACGATCACCCTATTGATTCCCACACTTTTTCAATATAGTTAATATTATTTTGTCTATGTATTTTACAACTGTGATAAATAGAAAGTTAATTAGTTTCCAATGCAATGGCGGGCTATTTATATTTCACTGGCATGGAATAAAAAAGTACCCAAACGGAATCCATTAAATAAATACAGTAACCAAAGGGAAACCATTAAATAAATACATTACCCAAAGGAAAACCATTAAATAAATATAGTACCTAAAGGAAAACCATCAAATAAATACAGTACCCAAAGGGAAACCATTAAATAAATACAGTACCCAAAGGGAAACCATTAAATAAATACAGTACCCAAAGGAAAACCATTTAATATAGTGACGTAATCTAGACATGAAATATTTCTAAAGATAACAAAATTGTTATACACAAATGTCGACAAAAGTCTTCCACTACTCAATGACACACTTACGACATTCATTAATTAACTTCATAATTATGCAACTAAATATAACCATGCCATAAGAAAACTGGTCACAAAGGAAAAACCATTTCTCTATTATCCATTTTGATCAAACAATGAATATTCCCTTTAAATCATTCCTTGTGTTAACCATTGTTCTATGGTATTTGACAGTGACCAGTCACCACCTAATTTAGATATGTCACAAACCAACAGGTACATAGACAGTATTTCATTGCTCATACAAAAGAAAAAAAATTGTACAATATTACCTCTATAGGGTAAACATCTGACCTCTCCTACAAATTTGACCCCAAACAAAAATATTTGACATCTAGTACAAACATCTGACCTCAAGAATGCATATTTGACTTCTGGTGCACATATCTGACCTCTAGTATAATCGTCTAACCTCTACTGCAAATATTTGACCTCTAGTACAAACATTTGACCTCTAGTACAAATATTTGACATCTAGAACAAACATCCAAATTCTTGTAACAAACACCTTACTTCTATTACAAACATCTGACCTCTAGTGCAAATATTTGACCTCTGATACAACCATGTGACCTCTAATATAAACATCTGACCTCTAGTACACACACATGATCTGTTGCGCAACCTCTACTAAGAGTTGGAACAACATGATATCAGTGCTATCAGGACTGCAGTGTTCTTTGTCTAGCCATCACACTGGCAGTCCTCACTGTATCTCCAAACACTAATTAAAATCTGTAAAACAACCCCTAACTCAGTTATGTATCTCAGACATGAGACATCCCAAGAGATTTGGTTATGAAATTCTTTGCTTTTCTTCATGGAATACATATCTAAATCAAAGTAAACATGTCTGCTCTGTACATGTATTCCTACCTGCTATATATAGTCACACTGTAGTGGTAATTTCTATCTTGTAATCATGGAAGTGACACTACTTGTTTGCCTTATCACCAAAACATGTTGTGACATAATATCTATCTGATAACAAAAGCAGGTGGCAATTATCTACCTGGTAACCAAGGCAGTGGCAATTATCTACCTGGTAACCTAGGCAGTGGCTATAGTTTCTACCTGGTAACCTAGGCAGTGGCTTTAGTTTCTACCTGGTAACCAAGGCAGTGGCTGTAATTTCCACCTGGCGACCAAGGCAGTGGCTATAGTTTCTACCTGGTTACCTAGGCAGTGACTATTGTTTCTACCTGGTAACCTAGGTGGTGGCAGTAGTTTCTACCTGGTAACCTAGGCAGTGGCTATAGTTTATACCTGGTAACCTAGGCAGAAGCTTTAGTTTCTACCTGGTAACCTAGGCAGTGGCTATAGTTTCTACTTGGTAACCTAGGCAGTATCTATAGTTTCTACTTGGTAACCTAGGCAGAAGCTATAGTTTCTACCTGGTAACCTAGGCAGTGGCTATAGTTTCTTCTTGGTAACCTAGGCAGTGGATATAGTTTCTACCTGGTAACCAAGGCAGTGGCTATTGTTTCTACCTGGTAATCTAGGCAGTGGCTATAGTTTCTATTTGGTAACCTAGGCAGTGGCTATAGTTTCTACTTGGTAACCTAGGCAGTAGATATAGTTTCTATTTGGTAACCTAGGCAGTGGATATGGTTTCTACTTGGTAACATAGGCAGTAGATATAGTTTCTATTTGGTAACCTAGGCAGTGGATAAAGTTTCTACTTGGTAACCTAGGCAGTGGATATAGTTTCTACTTGGTAACCTAGGCAGTGGATATAGTTTCTACTTGGTAACCTAGGCAGTGGATATAGTTTCTATTTGGTAACCTAGGCAGTGGATATAGTTTCTACTTGGTAACCTAGGCAGTGGATATAGTTTCTACTTGGTAACCTAGGCAGTGGCAAATTTCTACCTGGTAGTTAAGGCAGTGATATTATTTCCAACCTTGTAACCAAGGCAGTGAAAACTGTTTTTTTGTTTTTTTGGCCCTTGCATCACCGATGAGTCCTAAGGACAAAATTATGCAGTGAATATCATTTTTGGCTTACTGCATCTATTACTGCATCTATTACTGCATCTATTACCACATGTTTAGGGTACTATCACCTCTGTGTGTGTTGACTTTATCTTTCATTACAACAGTGATAATTCCTGTAAATTAATGTTACTTTTGAACCTTATAAACCACCAGAATCTCATGTACATATTCAATAAACGTGTATTTCCATAATTTCGGCTCATCTTGCATTTGTATTCAATTAGATTGCCATGTCTGATGCCCATACACCCACACTGGTCTGTACTTGTCCCGTTGCTACACAGACCTTGTCACAGGGTCATTATGAGAGATGACAGTAACACTTCTCAGAAATCTTGTCAGTGCACGCCATTATCGACATCTTTTGAGAATAAACTTGATACACACAATAGATACACGCATCTTTTAAAATTGATATTAAGGGCCATATATTTATAAATATACATATAATGTTTCTGCATTTTTATTCAAATCTAGCTTTCAGTGCAAAGACGATGCAGAAATGCTCAATACAGAGATCTTTATGCAACATGTATTTTTTTTAAATTGGCATAATGTTTTAAAGAATGCACATGTATATTCATTAGCTAGCTCCATTTCAATAAGGCTTCATTCATATGTGTCTCTAATGTAATTCTATATTTCCTAGTATTGATTAGTTAATTCATTTTATCACATAATGTACTGTGTTATCCAGTGAATATACCCCATGTCATATTTTTTTGCATATTAACCCATGTAATATGACCTATCAGCCCTGTGATTGGTTGTATGTGTCAATTGTTTCAATTGTGACGCCTAGGACAAGTACATGACGTCACAGACTTTCGAACTGGAGTCAAAATTTCGGCTTTTTACATTTCAAAGTTGCATAAAAATTGTCTTTTTTACACGAATAAATGCCACAAATCTTGCTTATGTGATAATCGTATGAAATGGAAACTAATGTAAGATCCTTTATGTCTTGTCATTCAAGAAAGTTCAGTTGGCAATTTTTTTACTCCAGAAATAGTCCATCCTCCCTGATCACCGAAGGTGGCCGCGATCATGAATGCAAAAACAACAGAAAATGTTAAGGTGTTATGGCAAACTTACTGTTTTTCCAGCATTATTATTAAAACTATATTTATATTTAGACTTGTTTGGTATTATTCTATATTATCACATTAATTTCAACATAGTGAAAAATACAAAATGCTTATGTCAGCCGATCCAGATAACCCTGAAATGTATTAATTGTAACAATGTATGTTTTGCATGAATACAATAATGAATTAATTTCTATGATATCACCACACCAGTGAACACCGTGTTACTCTCACGTAGCATGTACAACAGCCAACATTAGAAACAATAATGCCCTATTAATTAATTCAGCAGCGAAGACAGACACATCGAGTACAAAATTCAATAATTTTTTGCTTTTACTCTTTTCTTATTCAACTTCATCTTCCATTTCAGGATAGAAATTTATGGCTGGTAATTATTTCTATTATATTGAAATCAAGGTGTACTAAATCAATATTCTACACTAAACTTGCTTCCTGTAATTTGTCTTTGTTACACTTCATAAAATGTCTGTAACAAGCAGTTTCACAGTTTTATAAATTATGATTTTGAAGATAAATAGAACAAGGCCTTTATGAGGAAGCACCCATAGGTGATATTAATACCCACAGCTGGAGAACATATAGGCGGAAATCCACAAATTAGATTTAACAAGTTCTCAAATCTGTTTCCTGTAAAAATGGCCTTGGGCATGGGCAGAATGATATTCACAAATGTATTACAGATCTTTTCTGATAGGGAAGTGATTTTGTGTTTTGATAAAACAATAGACCTTGTGAGGTATGGACCATGATACGATATAAGAGGTTATGTGTTACTGTATAATCTCATAAGTGACAGTATATCATAATACTTTTAATCTGAGTTTAAAACGAGACTGGAGAAATTATAACTGATTGTCAAAAGAGAGGAAAAACTGTTTCTTACATTTTCCAGCTCAGATATATAATACATGCTAGTGTGTTTGATGAACTTCATTTAATTTGGCTCCAAACCTTGTGCTGGACACTAGTACTGCTGTGACCTTTCAGGAATACTATGTCACATACCTGGTATAAGGAATACAGTTAACATCCATTTTTAAAAAAATGTCTTGATGCATTACAGGGGCGTAGCTTATTATATGTCCTTGATGGGAGTGGATTTCTTTAGGGCCAGGGAAGGGCCCCCAACAGAAATTTTAAGATCCATCTGTTTCAAGAGGGTGAATCATACTACTAATCGCAAAAATGAGACATTCTTTGCAAAATTAAGACATTCTACAATAAGATTAATAATCTTATTGTAGAATGTCTCAATTTTGCAATTAGAAGTACGATCATTATGTTTAATTTTTATTTCATATCAAATTACATTCCTGAAGACACATCCAATATGCCATAAGCAGTGGGGTTATTTTGCTGTCATTTTTTTATTTTTTTTATTTGGCGGTTTCATCTGTATACCAGCATACAACCACACATCAGAAATTAGGTGATGGGCGATTATTGGAGACAAAATTTGAAAATTGTAAAAGCTCTATAAGGCCTATAAGTACTGTACAAGGAAAGACAGACCAGTTTTGGTATGGACCTTGGTTGGAACTGATCAAAGGCACAGTAGTCTAGTGGCAGGACATCGGCTCGTGAACGAAGGTTTGCAGGTTCGAGTCACGGCACAGCATTGTGTTGTATCTTTGAACAAGATACTTTGCTCACTCCGAAGTGCTAGAATTGTAGAATGCTAGCTGTGAGCAATGGCAGCACCGGCTGTATGCTCCCCAGGGCGTTGAGAAAGATATTGGCTGGTTACAAAGGCCCTATAACAACGGATAATAATTTGTGAACCACTTTGAGATGACCTACGAACTAGGATGTGATAAAGTGGTAAATAAGAACCTCAAATTATTATCATTATAAGTCAAGCTCCGGAGCCAACCTTAACATCCGGTGAAGTCTATATCAAAAGAGTGTCGGTGGCTTTGTCTGAGTTAGCCGTCTTTACACAGAATTACACCTGTACATTCACACTATCTAAAGAAAACCTTCTAAGTATCACATCCATGCATGTCTAACCTTATGTTGGTCTATTTAATATGGGACTTCTACAGCATTATTAAGATGAGGCAGGGTATACAAGCTTCCAAGTGGCATGTACCATATTAACACCAGCAGTTATAGACTGATACACTATCTAAAGCAAATCTTACAACATTAACTGCAGTACGTGCTATTTGTTGCATTTCTTTAATGTTTTTGGGCCTAATGGGTATCAATCCATAGAGTGAAATAATCGCTGGCAACAGATTTAAAATGGTGCCACTAGATTGTTAGGACACCACTATAATCACTTGGCTCTATTCCCTATACCTGACCTCATTAGGTACATGTCCCCTTACCTGTCTCATAGGGCCCATGGTCCCTTCAACTGACCTCACAAGGCACAGATCCCTTTATCTGTCTCACAGGGCTAATGGTCCCTTCATCTGACCCTACAAGGCACAGATTCCTTCACCTGTCTCATAGGGCGAATGGTCCCTTCATCGGACCTCACAAGGCACAGATCCCTGTACCTGTCTCACAGGGCTAATGGTCCCTTCATCGGACCTCACAAGGCACAGATCCCTTCACCTGTCTCACAGGGCTAATGGTCCCTTCACCGGACCTCACAAGGCACAGATCCCTTCATCTGTCTCAAGGGCTCATAGACCCTATACCTGACCTCATTAGGTACAGGTCCCTGTACCTGTCTCACAGGGCTAATGGTCCCTTCAACTGACCTCACAAGGCACAGATCCCTTCACCTGTCTAACAGGGCTAATGGTCCCTTCATCTGACCCTACAAGGCACAGGGGTCCCTGTACCTGTCTCACAGGGCTAATGGTCCCTTCATCGGACCTCACAAGGCACAGATCCCTTCACCTGTCTCAAGGGCTCATAGTCCCTATACCTGACCTCATTAGGTACATGTCCCTTAACCTGTCTCATAGGGCCCATGGTCCCTTCAACTGACCTCACAAGGCACAGATCCCTTTATCTGTCTCAAGGGCTAATGGTCCCTTCATCTGACCCTACAAGGCACAGATCCCATCACCTATCTCACAGGGCTAATGGTCCCTTCATCTGATCCTACAAGGCACAGATCCCTTCACCTGTCTCATAGGGCTAATGGTCCCTTCATCTGACCCTACAAGGCACAGGGGTCCCTGTACCTGTCTCACAGGGCTAATGGTCCTTTCATCTGACCTCACAAGGCACAGATCCCTTCACCTGTCTCAAGGGCACATAGTCCCTATACCTGACCTCATTAGGTACATGTCCCTTTACCTGTCTCATAGGGCCCATGGTCCCTTCAACTGACCTCACAAGACACAGATCCCTTTCTCTGTCTCACAGGGCTAATGGTCCCTTCATCTGACCCTGCAAGGCACAGATCCCTTTATCTGTCTCACAGGGCTAACGGTCCCTTCATCTGACCCTACAAGGCACAGATCCCTTTATCTGTCTAACAGGGCTAATGGTCCCTTCATCTGACCCTACAAGGCACAGATCCCTTTATATGTCTCACAGGGCTAATGATCCCTTCATCTGACCCTACAAGGCAGATATCCCTGTACCTGTCTCACAGGGCTAATGGTCCCTTCATCTGACCCTACAAGGCACAGATCCCTGTGCCTGTCTCACAGGGCTAATGGTCTCTTCATCTGACCTCACAAGGCACAGATCCCTTCACCTGTCTCACAGGGCTAATGGTCCCTTCATCTGACCTCACAAGACACATATCCCTTCACCTGTCTCAAGGGCACATAGTCCCTATACCTGACCTCATTAGGTACATGTCCCTTTCCCTGTCTCATAGGGCCCATGGTCCCTTCAACTGACCTCACAAGGCACAGATCCCTTTATCTGTCTCAAGGGCTAATGGTCCCTTCATCTGACCCTTCAAGGCACAGATCCCTTTATCTGTCTCACAGGGCTAATGGTCCCTTCATCTGATCCTACAAGGCACATGGGTCCCTGTACCTGTCTCACAGGGCTAATGGTCCCTTCATCAGACCTCACAAGGCACAGATTCCTTCACCTGTCTCAAGGGCTCATAGACCCTATACCTGACCTCATTAGGTACAGGTCCCTGTACCTGTCTCACAGGGCTAATGGTCCCTTCAACTGACCTCACAAGGCACAGATCCCTTTATCTGTCTCACAGGGCTCATAGTCCCTATACCTTACCTCATTAGGTACATGTCCCTTTACCTGTCTCATAGGGCCCATGCATGGTCCCTACATGTACACCTGACCTCACAAGGCACAGATCCTTTTACCTGTCTCACAGGGCTCAGATCCCTACACTTGACCTCACTAGGCACAGGTCCCTATACCGGTCTCACAGCGTACGTGGTCCTTACATCTGACCTCAATAGGTACACATCCCTTTAACTGTCTCACAGGGCTCATGGTCCCTACACCTGACCTCACTAGGTACAAATCCCTATACCTGTGTCATAGGGCTTATGGTCCCTACATTTGACTTCACTAGGTACAAATCCCTATACCTGTCTCATAGGGCTCATGGTCCCTACACCTGACCTCACTAGGTACAAATCTCTGTACCTGGATCATTGGCCTCAATTGTCTATACCTGGCCTCAAAAGGCACAGGTCCCTGTACTGTACCCGTCTCACAGGGCTCAAACCACTACACCTGACCTCACAAGACACAGGTCCCTGTACCTGTCTCACAGGGCTCAAATCACTACACCTGACCTCACAAGACACAGGTCCCTGTACCTGTCTCATTGGGCTCAATTCCCTATACATGACCTCATAGAGCAGAGGTCCCTATACTTGACGCCATAGAGCAGAGATCCCTATATACCTGACCTCATAGAGCAGAGATCCCTATATATACCTGACCTCATAGAGCAGAGATCCTTATACCTGACCTCATAGAGCAGAGGTCCCTACACCTGACCTCATAGAGTAGAGGTCCCTATACCTGATCACTTAGAGCAGAGATCCCTATACCTGATCACTTAGAGCAGAGATCCCTATACCTGATCACTTAGAACAGAGATCCCTATACCTGACCTCATAGAGCAGAGATCCTTATACCTGACCTCATAGAGCAGATATCCCTACACCTGACCTCATAGAGCTGATATCCTTATACCTGACCTCATAGAGCAGATATTCCTAAACCTGACCACATAGAGCATAGATACTTATACCTGACCTCATAGAGCAGAGATCCTTATACCTGACCTCATAGAGCAGAGATCCCTACACCTGACCTCATAGAGCAGATGTCCCTATACTTGACCATTTACAGCAAATGTCCTTATACTGACCTTTTAGAGCAGAGTGTTCCCCATACAAGCTTTTCAGTATTTTCTATTTGAACCGAATGAATGACATCTTTAACCGGCCTTCTTTTGTCAAATTATATTAAAATTGCGATAAAAAGAAACAAGAGTATTGCGGGGCGGACCAATATACGCCGGTCGCATGCCATATAGAGTTATATACCTTCTTACATTGAAATAAGATCTGCATCATTCTTAGAGTGGTTAGCTGACATGCTATAAAAAATGACCTGGTTTTCATTATTGACCTCAAAGGACAGAGGTTTTCATTATTGAATTTCGAGGACAGAGGTTTTCATTATTGACTTCAGATGACCTGGTTTTCATTATTAACCTCACAGGACAGAGGTTTTCATTATTGACCTCACAGGACAGAGATTTTCATTATTAACCTCAAAGGACATAGGTTTTCATTATTGACCTCACAGGACAGAGGTTTTCATTATTGACCTCAAAGGACAGAGGTTTTCATTATTGACTTCACTGGACAGAATGTTTCATTATTGACTTCAGATGACCTGGTTTTCATTATTGACCTCACAGGACAGAGGTTTTCATTATTGACTTCAAAGGACAAGAGGTTTTCATTATTAACCTCAAAGGACAGGGGTTTTCATTATTGACCTCACAGGACAGAGGTTTTTATTATTGACCTCAAAGGACAGAGGTTTTCATTATTGACCTCACAGGGCAGAGGTTTTCATTATTGACCTCACAGGACAGAGGTTTTCATTCTTGACCTCAAAGGACAGAGGTTTTCATTATTGACCTCACAGGACAGAGGTTTTCATTCTTGACCTCAAAGGACAGAGGTTTTCATTATTGACCTCACAGGACAGAGGTTTTCATTCTTGACCTCAAAGGACAGAGGTTTTCATTATTGACCTCACAGGACAGAGGTTTTCATTATTGACCTCACAGGACAGATGTTTTCATTATTAACCTCACAGGACAGGATTTTCATTCTTGACCTCAAAGGACAGAGGTTTTCATTAGTGACCTCACAGGACAGAGGTTTTCATTCTTGACCTCAAAGGACAGAGGTTTTCATTATTGACCTCAAAGGACAGAAGTTTTCATTATTGACCTCACAGGACAGAGGTTTTCATTCTTGACCTCAAAGGACACAAGTCTACATATATACCTGACCACAAAGGTTTGAATTATTGACCTCAAAGGACAGGGGTTTTCGTTATTGACCTCAAAGGACAGGGGTTTTCATTCTTGACCAGGAAGGACAGGGGTTTTCATTATTGACCTCAAAGGACAGGGGTTTTCATTATTGACCTCAAAGGACAGAGGTTTTCATTATTAACCTCAAAGGACAGAGGTTTTCATTATTGACCTCAAAGGACAGGGGTTTTCATTATTGGTTTCAGAGGACAGAGCTTAAATATATATGTGACAACAAAGGACAGAGGTCCCTATTCCTGACCTCTCAAAGCAGTTTTCTTCATACCGGACCTTACAGGACACTAGCACAAAGGTCTCTATATAGAGGTTCTCATACCTGACCTTACAGGACACTAGCACAGAGGTCTCTATATAGAGGTTCTCATACCTGACCTCAAAGACTGGTCTCTTTATCTGACTTCCCAAATGCAAAGAAGAGGTCCCTTTACTTGACCTCACATGGCAGTATATCATCTATACCTGACCTTACATGTCACAGGTCCTGTTCAGCTAACCTTTCTGCTGGTATTATACAATGATCCTGTAGATGTCATCTGCGATCAATGTTACAAGTTACTGCTACACATATACCAGGGGTAACAAGTGAATCTCCTTCCTCAACATGGCCAAACTAAGTGTTTACCCCTTGTGTCTCATAATTCGACCAGTCTAACAGCTTTCATCTGTTATGTACAATAACTTGACTGGTCTAACAGCTTTAACTCCCTGTATATATAGTCCTTCTGAAACATGGGGTCTAAATTACTGCTAAACATACAATGTATACAGACTGCTTTAGGCAAAATATAGAATATGTTAACCCACACTAAGATTTATTTCCAGTACCAGTCTAATATTTACTTAAATATGATTAAGTAATAGCAGAAACACGATGCCTGTTTCTACACAATTGAATTTCATCTTGTACAAACTGAGGTCACATCAATGATTCATACAAAATTCAATTGATCTGCTTGTGTAGAGAAATTGTATAAGGAAGAGTGAAAGATTATGGATGAGTTGAATCCCAGAGAATGGAACACTTTGTCTGTATACTTATATTGCAGTCAAGTCAAATCAAATTAGCATGAGATGGCACAGTTACAATAAGTGTTCTTTCTGTATCTCCCATTAACCTGTTCAATGATGGATTTTTTCCTTGTGAGAATCTGACCCTGATGATGTCTAGAATCAGATCACAAGTCCTACAATGTCCTTATTATCAGCTGCTGTGCTCTCCAGACTGTCCACACAATACATCACTGATTACACGGTCAATCCTGCTTATTTGCCACCATCACTGAGAAACCTTGCAATGTCGGGAACATATATGGATAGAGTAAAAGAGCTCTTGAGACAAAATACATTTCATTGCTCTATTAAATATAGCATTCCCCAAGTATTGACAGTATCTGTGAATTATCCATTTGCAAACAATTCTTACCTGTTAACAATATATAATGCTGGTTTTAGTTAAGCTTCTTGTCCACAGGTATGGGTTGAGAGGTTAGAACAACAGGAGGGTCAAAGGTCTCATCAGCTGAGGTTAGACAGGTTGCATCAGCAGAAATCAGCTGTCCAGGTAAGCCAGCTTCCTGTATATCTTTAGTATGTGTCTGACTTGGCCAATCTTGAGATTGATTTTCTGGTAGAAAGTTTGAGCACTGTGTGTCTTTGCTGGTGTGTAATAATACATTGCCCACTGTATCAGTGTTCCCGTTATGGTTGTTTGTTGGCGCTATGCAGTCTCCTTGGCTACACAGGTTCTCTTCCACTCCTTCCTGTTTCACCACTCCCTGGTCAGTGTCCACACCAGAACTACCCCCGTCCCTCGCCGCTATCTCTATGGTGTGACTTTCTAATACAGACACATCCTCACTTGATTCATTGCCAATATCTTTGCTTGGAGACTCGGACACATTAATATTACAGATTTTTTGCCCGTCTTTGAATTCCTCTATATTGATTGTTAAGATTTCATCTTGCTCGCTTTCAGACACTACATGTTCAATAATATGTGGGATATTAAATTTAACAGGTGGATTTTCTGTAGCAGCCTCTTTCAATTTCCCTGATTCAGCATTTGAGTAACCATCCTCTGGAACACATGGTTGTTTGTTATTGGAGTCTTTGGCACTTTCTGTATTGGACTGGATTTTGGCAGGAGAACTGTTCTGTGACCCCCAATTGTCATCAAAAGCGATCCAGTTGTCACGCACAAGATTGGACACAGCTGGGGTGGGATGTCGACCTGGTGTCCCCGATTGGGACTTTAGAGCAGGATTGTAGTAGAATTTTGGAGAACCAGTTTGGGGCTGGATGTTGGAGGGCACTACACACTTTACTGGGGAGGCAGCAGGTGACAGAGCCGGAGAAAGATTAGGAGGTATGAGGATCCGTTTCGGAGACTGACCTACTGACCCATCATTCTGAAGCAGGAATGCTGACTTTGTGTGGGTAAACAGAAATTCCTCACTAAAATTAAACACACTTGAGGCTTCACTTATACTCCCTCTGGACTTCCAGGGACTTCTCTGTCTGACACAACTAAAGTCCTCTGCAGGAAGCTTGATCTTCAGCTTCTCAAGGTGATCAGGTGTGTTTTGTTTCTCCGGAGAGCTAATCTCTCTGTACTCATCTAGTGTGACCACATTGATGGGTGTAGTACTCCGTGGGCGTTCTACACGTCGAGTTGTTACCTGTAGTCTCTGAATGCGTTTCTCCAATGCTTTGCGCTTTGACTCTAACTTGACATGTTCCAGTTCCTGTAGCAGCACAGGTAGAGGAATGCGCTGTAGACTAGGGGACGAGGTAGGGGTATTGTCCAGAGAACCATCATGGTCAACCACTCGGGAGTATCGACTAGGGAATGGTGACGTGGGTATTTTAGCTGGGAAGTCGTGCTTTGTTATTCGTCCATCTGTCATAGACAGGTATCCACTCTGTATATAACCACTGTCTGAATCTGAACTGTCAGAGAGTGAATCATCTGGACTTGGTCGTTGATTCATAAACTCGCTGTTTTCTGGCCTTGGAGCTTTTACATTATTTGCACCATGTCCTTCACTTAGTTTCTCATACACATGATTGTTACTTAGTTCAAATTCAGGACTGTCATGCTTTCCAAAAATCTGTCGCTTTTTAATAACATCTATTTTGTTGGCCTCGTCACTTGATTCACTGACACTCTCATCATTTGTGCTGGGCTGAATGAATGCAATATCCTCCCCAAGATCAATGGTATCAAATGTAGCGAGAGGTGCCCTCGCATCAAAACGACCTTCAGTCTTGGAAACTAAAGACTTATGCATTTTGTGCTGAAGACCAACATGATTGTGCCTAACATGACGGAGCACATCCTTCACACACGTTAATTACTGCAAAAGTTACAAAGGTCTATAAACACACAAATCAGCTGCCACCTTACCTACGCCGTATCTCAGCCGCCATCCACCAATGAATTGTGTTTTTACTTAAGATTCTGTTGGGTTTATATATGGATCAATCATTGATTGATTCTCTGGCTGGCATACATCTCCTTGATAGTCACAACTCTATTAATATTCACTGTAATCACGTGTCAGAGTTGCTGGTTTACATGTGGCGGAGGTACGGCGGACCGGTGACAGCCCACGCCTATTGAAGTCCTCAGAATCCCGATCCTACGTTCATAACTATACACATGCTAGTCCCATCTTCCCAGCTCGGCTGAAGCAACAGAGCCGAGGCTACATTGGAGTCTGACGAACAAAAACCAATATCATCGATGTAAAATACATGAAGGGCATAACTTGGTAGCTTTACTTTCTGTGTATATTAGCGAGGAACACCAACACTGGCATCAGACTGCATTATCGATTAGTCTCGTTTGACAGTTCATCTTGGGCAGCCATATGCAATGTTTACGGAAATGACGTACGGGTACCTGCTAAATCGGAATGCGCATGTCTAGCTTCCTTACCAACGTCTTGTGGCATGTGGATAAGCTAGATGATAAGTATTGATCATTTAGTCGCCGGCAGTTGGAGAAACGGTAGGTATATTTACGTCCTCATCTTACTACACTGTATGATCAATTTCAGAACGTTCTTAAAATACGTGTTATTGTTCTTTGTAACAAGATTTAGACACCAATCCACACATCCAGGTGACTGCATGGTCATACATTTTATATATGTTCATATATACGTATCCTATCTTCAGTCATCAGTCATTAATCATCAATTTGTGTCACTTTCAGGTCACTGCAGTGTATACTACACGTGGCTGTATTATACACTTCTGTATGACATTGAACGTTTAACGTTGATGCTATATTTTATCAGATGTTTGTTGAAGTCATACTGGATGTGTTCAATATAATAATAGAATCATGACAATCTTATGTCTACATACAAATGAACATGTATGTGTAACAGGAAAGAGAACAGTGTGCTTCCACCAGGGATTTAACTCGCAATCGCTAGGTTCCTTGTGGGATGCTCTACCACTGAGCTAAAGGGAAATTCCCTCAAGCTCGAAGCTACAGATGTAGAAAGTTTACCTTAATCCTTATGTACAATTAAAATCTGCCACATATGTATAAAACCCATTGATGTTGACCATTAGTGTGTGAAGTCCATTATAATGTTACAATCGACTATGTAGTAAAGGCAATTGATGTAATAAAAGCGTTTCACTGTGATGTTTACTTAAATAGGCAGATTTCACATTAATGTGAAGGTATAACACAGATTTCACTGCAAGCGATATTAATTTAAAGTTATAGACAGCTAGGATTCAGTTTGGTGTTTGGTTTAGACAAGGTCCACTGTTGACTGTTTGGTAGCTAGCTTTTGCTGTTGTGAACATTCTGTTTAGACAGGTTCAACTCTGGTGTATGGCTATACTGCTGATAGGTTTCGCTTTCGTGTTTGGTTTAGGTAGGTTTTGCTGTTGTGCTCCTTGTTGATAAGTTTTGCTGTGCAGTTTGGTTAAGCCAGGTTTCACTGTTATGATCCGTGATGACAAGAGTTGCTATGCTGTTTGGTTTATAGGCAGGTAACTTGCTGTTGTGTTCTGTTTAGACAGGTTCTACTCTGGTGTTTGGCTATAGATAGGTTTCACTTTGATGTAATTGTTTAGACAATTTCATTGTATACATGATGTATATATCAAGATGATGTATGTAGCTACTCCGTTAACTTAATCAACACCCCCAATATCTTGGAACACCCAAGAGACTGTATTTAACTGTGAGTCGATACACAAGTTAGATTAAAATTGTTTACTTAGGAGATTAGAATGGTCTAACATACAAAACAGCCAGTCTGTAACAGCCCTGCATATACTGTATATGGCTGTGAATATAGAATATTTAATATTCATATTGATATGAAATTAAAATGTGTATTTTTCACTTGTATCATATTTTGATAGATAATGTTACTGAAATACAGTAAATAATAGGGGTATCAGGGCCTGCTGGCTTTTCAAAGCTGATCAGTTTAAGGAAAAGCTACTGTAGAGCCTTTCTCCTGTGTAGTATATATTTTTAAATTAAAAATTGAATTTTGAAATTACATGTTTATTGATTCAACATGACCATCTGATGAAAAAAGTATATACAGGAATGTTCAAACATTTTAAAACATTTCTCTCAAAAATTACATTTCGAAAATTGACATCTTAACTCATCAAGCTAATGATCAGCCTGAACAACGCTGTGCCCATATCTCCAATCTTAATTATAATGAATCCCCTAATGAGATATCTACAGTGTTGCATGTCTATACGTGTTTGTATGGGTGCCAGTCTGTTCAATTCATCTGAGAAGTTCAGCTTGTGACAATAGAGACCTGTATTAATTATTCATCAGTAAATGTTGATTTTTATTATACATTTATTGTCATGTTCATGGCACTAGCTGTAAATAAGTCATTTTGTTATGGTTACAATTGTAGCGGAGCGTACTATTGGAACAGTGTAATTTGATATCACATAGTGGGCCAGAATATGTGGACCAGACCAGTCAGTTACAATGTATCGCTTCAGTTTATGTATCAAAGTGGGTTTTAATGGTTTCAATTACCCATGATAAACAAGTTAAAATTCAAACCAACTGTTAATTAATTCTTGTCTGGCTCCACTATTGACATAACGGCACACATTGTACAACTTAGTATATACACATGCATATAAAACTTTAGAAACACATATTTCATGTACATAGTAATTGTATTATCTGTAAGATGGGGTGTGTATTATTGTACGACTTTAAACTTTTGTGATAGTGAATATAATACCAGTTATGTCATTTGAGCCTTAAAAATAAATGATATTGACCTTGGGGAACCTGAAGTTCATATTATCATTTTTCAGGTTTATATCAATCACATCATGTACATTGTAATCTAACTCACAAAAGTTCCTGTCTGTTATTATTATATGCTTAAAAAAATATTGATAAAAAATGCAATAACTAATGAAAGTTTCCTAATTAAATGGTTTGGATGCAAGATTTTCTGCCGTATTTCATATTATTATTATTAAAAAAATACAGCTCAAGGTCTACAGAAAAACACAATGTTTTTTCCATGTTACTAATAAATGGTAACCAAACATAAAATAAACCTTTAAAATATTTGTTTTTCAAAGAACTCTTTATTAAATGTGAAAGATGACCATAGCTGTTAATAGGACACAAAACTAACAAACCAAATGTGAAAGTGCAGGGGATTCCCTTAAATACAATATTTAGATATCACTTAGTATGTCATGTATATATAGGATCCAGCCAACTGGATTCTGAGAAAATTATCAAGTAGATGATACTGTACAATACAACATTGTACATTGTACTTGTTTTCATATCAGACCCAGTATTCTGAAATCATATAATATGTTAATAATGTATTAGTTTGACATGATCAATATATTTTTAAGTGTCATTTGAATCAACTTGGAAAGGCAGGAACTTTTTACAATGAGAAATTAAAAATTACATTATACATTTCATTTGATTATATATAATTAGGGGTTTCATTTCTTCATTAGAAGAATGGTTATTAAGTACAGTATTATGAAATATACTGAAATTAATCCCTACTTCACGTTGGAAACATGCAACTTGTAATTTTTATAAAGAGAGTTAGATTGATATCAATGGGTACTTATTACCATACCTGGCAGCCGGTAATTGTGTAGGTGTCTCAGGCCTCAATTTAATTTTAAGGCTGTAGAAATCTAAACTAGAGTATAGATATACTACATACAGCTCTATAAACAACATACAACCAATCAAGAAAGCTATTTTCGTACGAAAAGCGAAAGATGATTGGTGATTTCTGATGGATTTCCATGCCTTCATTATTCCGTTGCAAGTCACTTGTCAACAACCTTTCAAAAACCTCCTAACTATTGATTTTATTATCGTCTTATTTGCCAAATTATACAAACTCCATACACTATTGATTTGTGTAAAACTATAAAAATGTCCATATAACATTGATTTTCTGACAGGGATATTAACATTATGTCAATTAAGACAACTCCATTCAATATTGATATGATTTCAGTTCCATACACATTGTGTAATTAAGTAATTTATACAAACTGCATACAACACTAATTTGATTGAAGTTTCATGTGTACAGTCTAGTTATAGTAATTTATACAAACTCCATGCAACACTAATTTGATTGAAGTTCCATATGTACAGTCTAGTTATAGTAATTTATACAAACTCCATACAATACTAATTTGATTGAAGTTCCATATGTTCAGTCTAGTTATAGTAATTTATACAAACTCCATACAACACTAATTTGATTGAAGTTCCATATGTACAGTCTAGTTATAGTAATTTATACAAACTCCATACAACACTAATTTGATTGAAGTTCCATATGTACAGTCTAGTTATAGTAATTTATACAAACTCCATACAACACTAATTTGATTGAAGTTCCATATGTACAGTCTAGTTATAGTAATTTATACAAACTCCATACAACACTAATTTGATTGAAGTTCCATATGTACAGTCTAGTTATAGTAATTTATACAAACTCCATACAACACTTATTTGATTGAAGTTCCATATGTACAGTCTAGTTACAGTAATTTATACAAACTCCATACAACACAAATTTGATTGAAGTTCCATATGTACAGTCTAGTTACAGTAATTTATACAAACTCCATACAATACTAATTTGATTAACAAAGTTATTTCAATTTATACAAACTCCATACATTATTGACCATACCTAATATAATGAAGGTTTAAACATGTACACAAGCATTATGATCTCTTTTGTAATCAGTATTCTAATTGAATGCCTTCGAAAACTCCTAGCTACAGTCCTGTATTTATAATAAAGAAAGGTTAGATTGATTTCTGTACTAAATTATTGATTGCTAGATCTGGCCTTGCATTACTTGGCTGCTACACAAGTAAAGGCTATTTCTAAACCTTTTCTTCAGGTTAGTAAGCATGGATTATGAAAAGTCTCTTTACACAACCAATAAGAGTTTTGATGTGATGTTTCGATGACTAGTACGGTATGTACACTGTCAACTTCATCAGACAAATGACCAGACACTGAAGCGTATGCACACAAAGGTGTGAAATTTGAACGAGTTTTCCACAAAATCGATGTCGATTTGGCTATGCTGTAAGCGTATGTCCAAAAGTTGTTATACATGTACCGAAATGACTCGATTCAGCTGCGCTTTGTTTAATACTTGGTCAAAGATGTGTGAGAGTCTATGAGCCCCCTCATCTCAATTTAGAACTGGCCAACTGCAGCATATCCAGATGGCTTCCTTTATCTGCTGCTTGAACAGATTGCTCTCTTTGTCCAATACTTTAGAGTTATCCCAGTCAATCACATGATTTTTCTGTGTGGCATGGTCTGTGATTGCCGATTTATTTATCTGGGACCCCCAACTGCTTCCTTTCTGATCTGATGAATTTCCTACCTTCTTGGGTTTCCCTATCTTTTGGGTGATGATAAAAAAGCAGACCCCAAATCACCTTTCAGTTTCTCCAATATATGATGCTTCACAGTTTTTGCATCTGATTTTGTATACACATATTCTGCGACGTTTTCTTCAGGTGTTTTATCCTTAGGTGAACTAGGATATTACGAAGCGTATTGTGGGGATTCATGGCTGTTGCAATGCCATGACCATAATATGTCCTCTGGATGGTTTTGAATATACCTTTTATATACAGGATGACCACTTGATCTTTGGTTTTGTTCTTATCCTTGATTGGCCTTTTCTTGTTCTTCCCCTTACTTTGACACTGTTTTTGTACCCATTTTAGGGCCCATTCTGGACATGGCCTAGCAATGTGATTTTGCTCTTGTGTTTTGTCCTGTTGTTCTGTGACTATTGTATCACATCTCTTGAGCAATGTGCGTACGACTCCTAACTTCTGGTGCAAAAGATGGTAAAGACTACTGATGAATCCTCGACAGTGACATGACACACGAGATAGTACAAATATACAGTACTGTACACATCGGGCCAGCAGATAGTACTTTTTCTGCTCTTTCCAAATATGATATTAGTTTGTTTATAGTATTTGTTGTCTAGGAAGTTTCAAACATTCAGTGTTGCATTAGCCATGTCTATGTCACATTTTAAAATATTGGTTAAGAGCAGGTGGAGAAAAAGAGTCAATCATTATGTAGGTATGTGGGATATGAAAATTAATTCTACCTTCAGCTAGATCATGAGAACTTTGGTGTAAAAATTTGAACCTGGCATAGAAGCCTTGCAGATGATTTTGACCCAATTCTACACCCATAGGTTAAATATATGTATCCATATCCCACATACTGGAAACATGTATCATGGTAGACCCTATTGACAACATTCAGTCACACATACTGGAAACACATAGAAGCCTTGCAGATGATTTTGACCCAATTCTACACCCATAGGTTAAAGATATGTATCCATATCCCACATCCTGGAAACATGTATCGTGGTAGACCCTATTCATAACATTCAGTCCCACATACAGGAAACATGTATCATCGTAGACCATATTCACAACATTCAGCCCCACATACTGGCAACATGTATCATGGTAGACTCTATTCACAACATTCAGCCCCACATACTGGCAACATGTATCATGGTAGACCCTATTCATAACATTCAGTCCCACACACTGGAAACATGTATCGTGGTAGACCCTATTCATAACATTCAGTCCCACATACTGGAAACATGTATCATGGTAGACCCTATTACATATGTAACAACATTCTGTCCCATATACTGGAAACATGTATCATGGTAGACCCTATTAACAACATTCAGTCCCACATACTGGAAACATGTATCATGGTAGACCCTATTCACAACATTCAGTCCCACGTACTGGAAACATGTATCATGGTAGACCCTATTTACAACATTCAGTCCCACATACTGGAAACATGTATCATGGTAGACCCTATTAAAAACATTCAGTCCCACATACTGGAAACATGTATAATGGTAGACCCTATTCACAACATTCAGTCCCACGTACTGGAAACATGTATCATGGTAGACCCTATTAACAACATTAGTCCCACATACTGGAAACATGTATTATGGTAGACCCTATTTACAACATTCAGTCCCACATACTGGAAACATGTATCATGGTAGACCCTATTAACAACATTAGTCCCACATACTGGAAACATGTCCTATGATAGACCCTATTTACAACATTCAGTCCCACTTACTGGAAACATGTATCATGGTAGACCCTATTAACAACATTCAGTCCCACATGAGTTTCACAAGCACCCTTCACCTGACCTGCCTTAAAATCCAACATGACAAAGAGCTTCTTAACCATTTGTAACATCCTATACACTGTGTAATCTGATGCACATAATGGACTGTCAGTCATCCCTGATGTAAGTTGTATTAACAGTACTTGTGCTAAGGTAACACAACATGAACAATGTTAAACTTAAGGTTAAAAACATGGCTTTAAGGGCACATTGAAAAAGTGCATACAAGATGAGAAACTCCAAATCAAGGTCATCTTCGTCACATACCGTAGATAACTAATTTGCTGTCATTATCAAGATCTGAATTAAGTACCTGCAGTTAACATGGAAACCAAGCTAAGTCAGTAAAACTATTTTCACTGAAATTAATTGATTTTATCTTTATTTCATTACCGATCTTTTCAGGTTTGACTGATGAAGACATGATGGCATGAACTTGTTGTGAAGTTTTGTATGGTAGAGAGAGCTTTCCAATGAGGGCACCTTCATCAGATGGCAAGTAAACCAAAGAAGTCGGCCATGAAGAAGGATGGAGGAGAAAAGGGTACACGCCCAGCCTCATCACGAGGCCCATCCTTCCCCCGGTCTGGAAGCATCTCCATGGGGAAGTCCAAACAGGCTGTGGAAATCCTCACCAAGGAAAATGAGGAGCTACAAGGACAGGTGGAAGCTCTGACCACCAAGAGCAAACTATTTCAGGACAATTGGATTACACTCACCACAAAGCTGGTGCAGGATGCTAAGACAAAGGGCTTCCAGCTAGGCGAGGAGGACCAAAGGAAAGCGTTGGAGGAGCTATCTGTGGATGTTTTACTGGACCTTATTAACAGTCTAGCTCACAAACAAATCTTACAGAAACAGAAAGCTAACAAGGGCAGTGTGGAGGCGAGGATAGAGGAGTTAGAGACCAGGATTACTCAGATGAACATGAACCTTGTAAAGTTATTACAGGCTAAAATGAACTTAGAGGCCGGCTTAGATGCCATTCAGCAGTGTGCTTCTCTGGACGATGCCAAACACAAAGCAAGGTTTCTTTTGTTTGAAACAAGTAAGTCAATTAAGAGTAAAATGCGTAGGTCCTTATATTTCTCTGTCCTCCATAGTTATGTTGCATTATCAAGTAACTTATGAACATTTATTGTCCTTCTAATGCTATCTTCCAAAAACGAAACACGAGGCCCGTGTAGAATTACTCTCTTTCCGTCAGGTCAGTCCATCTGTATACCTCCCATCACTATGTTGTGACTTGCCCTCTGAATTTTATTAATTATAAATCTCATGAATAAATCCCCAAGGAGGGAACTGAAGTGAAGAATATATTTGCTAGTAATTCATTGTCAAACTGATTGAAGTGTAGATGATAATCCATATTGAATTAATACTTTTTTTGTGGCATGAGTGATGTTTTCACATTAATGTCTGTTATTTGTTTGTAAAAGGGAAATAACATTTAATGGCTAAAGCCATGTTTATATTTGTTTTGTGGAAGGAGTGAGGAATTGAATGCACATGAAGAAACAATTACACTCATTCTTCCATAATTTGCTCTTTGGTCCAGCCCCACCCTGGTTTACTTACTCCCTGGGTCATACAACATGGAAACGGTTGAGATTCCCAGCCTATAACCAATCATATATACAATTGCTGGATACATGTAATCGAATGCATTCGTGTCATTGGTGCCTTAATTACCATCTTGTGGGATTTAGTACTTGTTACACCGATATGTCTTGTGCTCTTTTGATAAACTTATACAGTACTCAACAGAAAACAAAATTCCAGGTGAGCTATAAAGGCCTCTGGGCCTCTTGTGTTTGTGGATGAAGTGATCTGCACACATAATGGTTACTTTTTGTTTTGTAGAGGGGAGTGAGATATTCACATGTAATGGTTACTGTATCTGTTTTGTAGAGGGGAGTGAAGTATTCACATGTAATGGTTACTGTATCTGTTTTGTAGAGGGGAGTGAGGTATTCACATGTAATGGTTACTGTATCTGTTTTGTAGAGGGGGATCGAGTGAGATATTCACATTTAATGGTTACTTTTTGTTTTGTAGAGGGAGTGAGATATTCACATTTAATGGTTAGTATTTGTTTTGTAGAGGGGAGTGAGATATTCACATGCAATGGTTACTATCTGTTTTGTAGAGGGGATGGGGTATCCACATAGAATGGCTACTATTTGTTATATTGAGGTGAGTAAGGTATTCACATGTAATGGTTAGTATTTGTTCAATAGGGGGAAGTGAGGTATGTATTTTTATATGTCATGGTTTAAGTATTTGTTTAATGTAGGGGAATGAAGTATTCAAATGCAATGGTTAGTATTTGTTTTGTAGAAGTGAGTGAGGTATTCACATTTAATGGTTAGTATTTGTTTTGTAGAGGGAGTGAGATATGCACATGTAATGGTTAGTATTTGTTTTGTAGAGGGGGAATCGAGTCAGATATGCACATTTAATGGTTAGTATTTGTTTTGTAGAAGTGAGTGAGGTATTCACATGTAATGGTTAGTATTTGTTTTGTAGAGGGGAGTGAGATATTCACATTTAATGGTTAGTACTTGTTTTGTAGAAGGGAGTGAGGTATTCACATGTAATGGTTAGTATTTGTTTTGTAGAAAGGAGTGAGGTATTTACATGTAATGGTTAGTATTTGTTTTGTAGAAGGGAGTGAGGTATTTACATGTAATGGTTAGTATTTGTTTTGTAGAGGGGAGTGAGGTATTCACATTTGATGACTCAGATAATGATGAAACAGATGAAGAAAATGAGGAGAAGATGATAATTAAAGAGAACAAAGCAACTTCGAATCCTGGAAAATACCAGGTGTCTTCCATAGTCAAGGAGCTCAAAACCTTCCAGCTCAGTCCAGTAAGTACCAGAACTGGAATTATAGAAACCTTTCAGCTCAGTCCAGTAAGTACCAGAACTAGAATTATAGAAACCTTTCAGCTCAGTCCAGTAAGTACCAGAACTGGAATTATAGAAACCTTTCAGCTCAGTCCAGTAAGTACCAGAACTAGAATTATAAAACACTTCCAGCTCAGTCCAGTAAGTACCAGAACAAGAATTATAGAAACATTCCAGCTCAGTCCAGAAAGTACCAGCACTAGAATTATAGAAACCTTCCAGCTCAATCCAGTAAGTACCAGAACTAGAATTATAGAAACCTTTCAGCTCAGCCCAGTAAGTACCAGAACTAGAATTATAAAACACTTCCAGCTCAGTCCAGTAAGTACCAGAACAAGAATTATAGAAACATTCCAGCTCAGTCCAGAAAGTACCAGCACTAGAATTATAGAAACCTTCCAGCTCAGTCTAGTAAGTACCAGAACTAGAATTATAGAAACCTTCCAGCTCAGTCTAGTAAGTACCAGAACTAGAATTATAGAACCCTTCCAGCTCAGTCCAGTAAGTACCAGAACAAGAATTATAGAAACATTCCAGCTCAGTCCAGAAAGTACCAGAACTAGAATTATAGAAACCTTCCAGCTCAGTCTAGTAAGTACCAGAACTAGAATTATAGAACCCTTCCAGCTCAGTCCAGTAAGTACCAGAACCAGAATTATAGAAACCTTCTACCTCAGTCCAGTAAGTACCAGAAATAGAAGTAGTTTACCATTTCTGTATAGCATATAAAATATCAATACATTGAAAATAACGCTGTCAGTTTTGGCCATGAATCACAAAAACAAAATTACTGATTTATACAAATTTTATGTATACCTGTTGGGAGGGATATGGAATCTATTGTACAATCAGCCTTTTGTTCACAATAAACACTTCTGGTGTCACCTATTGTAAAACTATTCATCATACAACTATAATACAGAGCACTGTTGTAACCAGGAGTAAAGATGCCTGTCACTGAGTTAAGGTGTACCTGGTGAGGGCTGTAGGTAATTGATTACCTGTCCTACCCGATAAGTAGGGCAGGTATTACAGTATCTGTCAATAAAACACAGCTTCTCAATAACTTACCTTCTGTAGCCACCAGCTCGCACCTTTTCACAGGGATGTTAACTTTATAGACAAACATTCTGAGTCCATAAAGCTAAAGGATCAATCAGAAGTCCTAAGAATAAAATACAGTATATGTATGATCAGGCCAATCTCTCCTGTAAGTGTATAGCCTGCACTTAGGAGGTCCATTATAACTTACCAAATGCCATTAGCAGAATGGGTTTTATTGTAAGTGTACAATATACATTCATTGTCCTAGTACTGATAACACAATGGTACAACATATCTCCTAGTACATTATAGATCCAGGAGACACTAGTACCAATGTATAGATCCAGGGAACACTAGTACCAATGTATAGATCCAGGAGACACTAGTACCTATGTATAGATCCAGGGGACACTAGTACTAATCTATAGATCCAGGGGACACTAGTATCTATGTATAGATCCAGGGGACACTAGCAGCAATGTATAGATCAAGGGGACATTAGTACCAATGTATAGATCCAGGAAACACTAGCAGCAATGTATAGATCAAGGGGACATTAGTACCAATGTATAGATCCAGGAAACACTAGCAGCAATGTATAGATCCAGGGGACACTAGCAGCAATGTATAGATCAAGGGGACATTAGTACCAATGTATAGATCCAGGAAACACTAGCAGCAATGTATAGATCAAGGGGACATTAGTACCAATGTATAGATCCAGGAAACACTAGCAGCAATGTATAGATCAAGGGGACATTAGTACCAATGTATAGATCCAGGAAACACTAGCAGCAATGTATAGATCAAGGGGACATTAGTACCAATGTATAGATCCAGGAAACACTAGCAGCAATGTATAGATCCTCTCCTGTAAGTGTATAGCCTGCACTTAGGAGCTCCATTACAACTTACCAAATGCCATTAGCAGAATGGGATTTATTGTAAGTGTACAATATACATTCATTGTCCTAGTACTGATAACACAATCGTACAACATATCTCCTAGTACATTATAGATCCAGGAGACACTAGTACTAATATATAGATCCAGGGGACACTAGTACCGATGTATAGATCCAGGGGACACTAGTGAGACACTAGTACCTACATTGTATGTATAGATCCATGAGACACTAGTACCAATGTATAGATCCAGGAAACACTAGCAGCAATGTATAGATCAAGGGGACATTAGTACCAATGTATAGATCCAGGGAAAACTAGTACCAATGTATAGATCCAGGTGACACTAGTACCCATATATAGATCCAGGGGACACTAGTACCGATGTATAGATCCAGGGGACACTAGCAGCAATGTATAGATCAAGGGGACATTAGTACCAATGTATAGATCCAGGCGACACTAGTACTAATCTATAGATCCAGGGGACACTAGTACTAATGTATATATCCAGGAGACACTGGTACTAATGTATAGATCCAGGAGACACTAGTACCTACATTGTGTGTATAGATCCATGAGACACTAGTACTAATCTATAGATCCAGGGGACACTAGTACCAATGTATACATCCAGGGGACACTAGTACCAATGTATACATCTAGGGGACACTAGTACCAATGTATAAATCCAGGGGACACTAGTACCAATGTATACATCTAGGGGACACTAGTACCAATGTATACATCCAGGGGACACTAGTACCAATGTATAAATCCAGGGGACACTAGTACCAATGTATACATCTAGGGGACACTAGTACCAATGTATACATCCAGGGGACACTAGTACCAATGTATAGATCCAGGGGACACTAGTACCAATGTATAGATCCAGGGGACACTAGTACCAATGTATTGATTCAGGAGACACTAGTACCAATGTATAGATCCAGGAGACAATAGTACTAATGTATAGATCCAGGGGACACTAGTACCAATGTATAGATCCAGGGGGCACTAGTACCAATGTATAGATCCAGGGAACACTAGTACCTATGTATAGATCCAGGAGACAATAGTACTAATGTATAGATCCAGGGGAAACTAGTACCAATGTATAGATCCAGGGGGCACTAGTACCAATGTATAGATCCAGGGGATACATCTACCAATGTATAGATCCAGGGGACACTAGTACTCATGTATAGATCCAGGAGACACTAGTACCTATGTATAGATCCAGGAGACAATAGTACTAATGTATAGATCCAGGGGACTCTAGTACTAATGTATAGATCCAGGAGACACTAGTATCTATGTATAGATCCAGGGGACACTAGTACTCATGTATAGATCCAGGGGACACTAGTACTCATGTATAGATCCAGGGGACACTAGTACTAATGTCTAGATCCAGGGGACACTAGTACCAATGTATTGATCCAGGGGACACTAGTACCAATGTATAACTCCAGGAGACACTAGTACCAATGTATACATCCAGGGGACACTAGTACCAATGTATACATCCAGGGGACACTAGTACCAATGTATTGATTCAGGAGACACTAGTCCCAATGTATAGATCCAGGAGACACTAGTAATAATGTTTAAATCCAGGGGACACTAGTACCAATGTATTGATTCAGGAGACACTAGTCCCAATGTATAGATCCAGGAGACACTAGATCCAATGTATAGATCCAGGGGACACTAGCAGCAATGTATAGATCCAGGGGACACTAGTGAGACACTAGTACCTACATTGTATGTATAGATCCATGAGACACTAGTACTAATGTATTGATCCATGAGACACTAGTACTAATATATTGATCCATAAGACACTAGTACTCATGTATTGATCCATGAGACACTAGTACTAATATATTGATCCATAAGACACTAGTACTCATGTATTGATCCATGAGACACTAGTACTAATGTATAGATCCATGGGACACTAGTACTAATGTATAGATCCAGGGAACACTAGTACTAATGTATAGATCCATGGGACACTAGTATCTATGTATAGATCCAGGGGACACTAGTACTCATGTATAGATCCAGGGGACACTAGTACTCATGTATAGATCCAGGAGACACTAGTACTAATATATAGATCCAGGGGACACTAGTACCAATGTATTGATCCAGGGGACACTAGTACCAATGTATTGATCCAGGGGACACTAGTACCCATGTGGAGACACTAGTACCAATGTATAGATCCTAGTACCAATGTATAGATCCAGGGGACACTGTTACTAATGTATAGATCCAGGGGACACTAGTTCTAATGTAAAGATCCATGAGACACTAGTACTAATGTATTGATCCATGAGACACTAGTACTAATATATTGATCCATGAGACACTAGTACTCATGTATTGATCCATGAGACACTAGTACTAATATATTGATCCATGAGACACTAGTTCTCATGTCTTGATCCATGAGCCACTGGGACTAATGTATTGATCCATGAGACACTAGTACTAATATATTGATCCATAAGACACTAGTACTCATGTATTGATCCATGAGACACTAGTACTAATATATTGATCCATGAGACACTAGTTCTCATGTCTTGATCCATGAGCCACTGGGACTAATGTATTGATCCATGAGACACTAGTACTAATATATTGATCCATGAGACACTAGTTCTCATGTCTTGATCCATGAGCCACTGGGACTAATGTATTGATCCATGAGACACTAGTACTAATATATTGATCCATGAGACACTAGTTCTCATGTCTTGATCCATGAGCCACTGGGACTAATGTATTGATCCATGAGACACTAGTACTAATATATTGATCCATAAGACACTAGTACTCATGTATTGATCCAGGGGACACTAGTACCCATGTGGAGACACTAGTACCAATGTATAGATCCTAGTACCAATGTATAGATCCAGGGGATCAGGAGACACTAGTAATAATGTTTAAATCCAGGGGACACTAGTACCAATGTATACATCCAGGGGACACTAGTACCAATGTATTGATTCAGGACACACTAGTACCAATGTATAGATCCAGGGGGCACTAGTACCAATGTATAGATCCAGGGGACAGTAGTACCAATGTATTGATTCAGGAGACACTAGTCCCAATGTATAGATCCAGGAGACAATAGTACTAATGTATAGATCCAGGGGAAACTAGTACCAATGTATAGATCCAGGGGCCACTAGTACCAATGTATAGATCCAGGAGACAATAGTACTAATGTATAGATCCAGGGGAAACTAGTACCAATGTATAGATCCAGGGGGCACTAGTACCAATGTATAGATCCAGGGGGCACTAGTACCAATGTATAGATCCAGGGGGCACTAGTACCAATGTATTGATTCAGGAGACACTAGTCCCAATGTATAGATCCAGGAGACACTAGTATCTACATTGTATGTATAGATCCATGAGACACTAGTACCAATGTATAGATCCAGGGAACACTAGTACCTATGTATAGATCCAGGAGACAATAGTACTAATGTATAGATCCAGGGGACACTAGTAACAATGTACAGATCCAGGGGACACTAGTACATATGTATAGATCCAGGGGACACTAGTACATATGTATAGATCCAGAAGACACTAGTACCAATGTATAGATCCATGAGACACTAGTACCAATGTATAGATCCTAGTACCAATGTATAGATCCAGGGGATCAGGAGACACTAGTAATAATGTTTAAATCCAGGAGTACTAATGTATAGATCCAGGAGACACTGGTACCAATGTATAGATCCAGGGAACACTAGTACTAATGTATAGATCCATGAGACACTAGTACCAATGTATAGATAGTACTTATGTATAGATCCAGGAGACACTAGTACCTATGTATAGATCCAGGAGACAATAGTACTAATGTGTAGATCCAGGGGACACTAGTACCAATGTATTGATTCAGGACACACTAGTACCAATGTATAGATCCAGGGGGCACTAGTACCAATGTATAGATCCAGGGAACACTAGTACTAATGTATAGATCCAGGAGACACTAGTAATAATGTATAGATCCATGAGACACTAGTACTAATGTATTGATCCATGAGACACTAGTACTAATGTATTGATCCATGAGACACTAGTACTAATATATTGATCCATAAGACACTAGTACTCATGTATTGATCCATGAGACACTAGTACTAATATATTGATCCATAAGACACTAGTACTCATGTATTGATCCAGGGGACACTAGTACCAATGTATAGATCCAGGAGACACTAGTAATAATGTTTAAATCCAGGGGACACTAGTACCAATGTATAGATCCAGGGGACACTAGTACCAATGTATAGATCCAGGAGACACTAGTACCAATGTATAGATCCAGGGGACACTAGTACCAATGTATAGATCCAGGGAATACATGTACCAATGTATAGATCAAGGAGACACTAGTACTAATGTTTAAATCCAGGGGACACTAGTACCAATGTAAAGATCCAGGGGACACTAGTACTAATGTATAGATCCAGGGGACACTAGTACCAATGTATAGATTCAGGGAATACATGTACCAATGTATAGATCAAGGAGACACTAGTCCTAATGTATAGATCCAGGAGACACTGGTACCAATGTATAGATCCAGGGGACACTGTTACTAATGTATAGATCCAGGGGACACTAGTACCAATGTATAGATCCAGGGGACACTAGTACCAATGTATAGATCCAGGGGACACTATTACCTATGTATAGATCCAGGGGACACTAGTACTAATGTCTAGATCCAGGGGACACTAGTACCAATGTATAGATCCAGGGGACACTAGTACCAATGTATAGATCCAGGAGACACTAGTACCAATGTATAGATCCAGGGGACACTAGTACCAATGTATAAATCCAGAAGACACTAGTACCAATGTATAAATCCAGGAGACACTAGTACCAACGTATAGATCCAGGGGACACTCGTACCAATGTATAAATCCAGGAGACAATAGTACCAATGTATATATCCAGGGGACACTAGTACTTATGTATAGATCCAGGGGACACTGGTACTCATGTATAGATCCAGGGGAGACTAGTACCAATGTATAGATCCAGGAGACACTAGTACTAATGAATAGATCTATGAGACACTGNGTCAGGGTACTCAACATTCAACATGTCATGTTGTTCAGCGTGCTCAGTAGTGATCCACGTACTGAAGTGATGGCATAATGGTCAAGGTACTCAACATTCAACATGTCATGTTGTTCAGCGTGCTCAATAGTGATCCACATGAATAGATCTATGAGACACTGGTACAAATGTATACATCCAGGGGACACTAGTACCAATGTATAGATCCAGGGACACTAGTACTTATGTATAGATCCAGGGGACACTAGTACTTATGTATTGATCCATAAGACACTAGTACTAATGTATTGATCCAGAAGACACTAGTACTCATGTACTGATCCATGAGACAATAGTACTAATGTATTGATCCAGAAGACACTAGTACTAATGTATAGATCCATGAGACTCTAGTACTAATGTAAAGATCCATGAGACACTAGTACTAATGTATTGATCCATGAGACACTAGCACTAATGTATAGATCCAGGGGACACTAGTACTAATGTAAAGATCCATGAGACACTAGTACTCATGTATTGATCCATGAGACTCTAGTACTAATGTAAAGATCCATGAGACACTAGTACTAATATATTGATCCATGAGACACTAGTACTCATGTATAGATCTAGGGGACATTAGTACCAATGTATAGATCCAGGGGACACTAGTACCCATGTATAGATCCAGGGGACACTAGTACCCATGTATAGATCCAGGGGACACTAGTACCAATGTATTGATCCAGGGGACACTAGTACCCATGTATAGATCCAGGGGACACTAGTACCAATGTATAGATCCAGGGGACACTAGTACTTATTTATAAATCCAGGGGACACTAGTACTTATGTATAGATTCATGAGACACTAGTACTCATGTATTGAGCCATGAGACACTAGTACTCATGTATTGATCCATAAGACACTAGTACTAATATATTGATCCATGAGACACTAGTACTCATGTATTGATCCATGAGACACTAGTACTAATGTATTGATCCATGAGACACTAGTACTAATGTATTGATCCAGGGTTCTCTGATCTAAATTTTACCCATGATTAAGAATGCCTTAAATTGCTTGTTGTTTCAGCCTGTGAGGAAGCTTCCTGGCGACACACTAGTCAGTAAGATGGATGCTGGTCTGCAACACTACCTCATCAGTGAGCTCAGCCTCTACAAGACCAATGGTTTGTACTTCATGCATTCTCCCATTATAGTGAGGTATGTTTACTGCATGCCATGTTTCGCCCAAATTGGTTAGTAGATTTGACCCTTCCAGGTGTATAGTTTGTCCAAGGCATAGCTCATTGTTTTTTAGGTCATTATTTAATGTCAAAGCTTTCGCAAAGCCTATTGTTTTGGAGGTCATTTATCAAGGTTAAATATCTCACAAAGACAAAAAAAATGGAGGTCATTCATCAAGCATAAAAGTTTAACAAAGCCTACTATTTTGGAGGTCATTTTTCCATGTCAAAGCTCTCATAAAGCCTGTGGTTTTGAAGGTCACACGTCAAGGTTGAATCCTAAAGCAAATAGTTTTGGAGGTCATTTGTTAAGGTTAAAGCTTTAACACACATGTAGCTTATTGTTTTGGATAGTATAAGGATACAGAATACCAATTTTAATCCTTTTCACTTAGGCACAATTGCAATGCTTTCTGTACAAAGTCAGGTATTTATGACCGATTCCTTATTCAGGTGCTGATTGGAGGATGATGGCAGAGAGGGTAGGAATTTCCATGGAGACAATAGCAGAATGGCAGCGTTTTCGACTAGAATACCCAATGAAACATGTGTTTGAGACATGGGCACGGAGTCCAGCCGCCACAATGAGAATGCTGCACCGCCACCTAGTTTCACCACAGATGAAAGCTGTAATACTTGCCCGGAGAATCTCTGACTTCTACCAAGTGGATTGAGTGCTGATTAGTAACATCAACAGTGGTGTCATGCTGTTTATGTTACCCAGGTGATAGCATACTGGTCAGGGTACTCAACATTCAACATGTCATGTTGTTCAGCGTGCTCAATAGTGATCCACATACTGAAGTGATGGCATACTGGTCAGGGTACTCAACATTCAACATGTCATGTTGTTCAGCGTGCTCAATAGTGATCCACATACAGAAGTGATGNCCAAGTGGATTGAGTGCTGATTAGTAACATCAACAGTGGTGTCATGCTGTTTATGTTACCCAGGTGATAGCATACTGGTCAAGGTACTCAACATTCAACATGTCATGTTGTTCAGCGTGCTCAACAGTGATCCACATACTGAAGTGATGGCATACTGGTCAGGGTACTCAACATTCAACATGTCATGTTGTTCAGCGTGCTCAATAGTGATGTCATATTGATCATCATACTGAAGTGATGGGGTATTGATCAGCGTACAAATGATGTCATGTCATTCAGGGTACATTTGTATCCAAGTGAATGTCTTATTGGTCACCTTGCTCTAATTGGTCATCATACTGAAGTGATATCACGTTGATTAGCATGCTCAACTGTGACATCATGACATTAAGATATATTTGAGTTAACCATAACAAAATTGTATAGTTAAAATAGTTTCACTGGAGACAGCTACCAGGATAACATAACTTAGCCAAATATCATATAAACATATTGTGGTCAATAGTCACTAACATTGTGCATTTCACAAACGATATACTTACACCATATAGTGTCTTACTTTTAGGACATATTGTACTGGGTAGTTACCCTTGTGGAAGGATGTTTAAAACAGGCATTAAATAATAGGTAAGCCCCGTTCTTTATAGGAGCTTGGTTCTCCACGGTGCTGGGTTGTCTCCCTCCATCTTCCCCGTGCCTTTTCTGTTCTTGTCAATGAGATATAAGCATCCATATAAAAAAACCAATGAGTTGTAATATACTGCTATTACTGGTTCATTGTCATGTGTTATAGATATAAACTAAAACATGTGCCCTGAAGGATACATATGTATACTTATGTTGATAAGCATTATATGTTAGAACAATGAGATAACAGTGAGTTATCTCCCTTGCAGATGCCGCTGCCACCAAGTTCGTCTTACAAACCTAATGCTAACTGTAGAGTTGCAAGTATTGAATCAAGTAAAACACATTCTATAAATATCTGAAGCATATAAAACACATTCTATAAATATCTGAAGCATATAAAATTTATGAAAGGCATTATTTTAACAGTTTTTAAGCATGAGGTGCAAATCATTTTTCCTTTAATTAATTTATTAAAAAAAACACTTTTTTTTAACAGTAAATAATTACAATACTGTTTCAAACAAGAACATATTTTGATTATTCTGCTTGTTCTTCTGATGAATATTTTGAAAATATCTTTGTGTGTCTGTGGCATTTGCATGCAATGCTTCTGTCAGTAGACCGTCTAGTGACGAAGCAAGGGCGTTCACTAATGTCTCTCATTGTACTGTATAGAAAAATTGAAAAAAAAAAAAAAGGGTAATTTTGTCTTATCACGTTGGAGGTTAGGTCAAATTTCTGTAGCAATTACAACTTTACATCTTATTTGTAGCACAGTAGACGACTGATGTCAGATGTGAAATATGATTGACCAGAAAATTGAAATGTTGATCTTATAACAGTGCATGTACTACAAATATAATACCCAGAGATTGGTTTGTGCAATATATTTCTGATAAGTTAACAGTTCGGCAATATATTTTATCATGTTGATGCCCTATATTTTGTGGATGCAATACTTGACTGCCTCAAATTGATATTATCCTTACTTTCTCAAGTTTTGTTCTCATAATCAAAATTGTTAAAATTGTCCATTATGTATTATCTGAATAAAAAAAATTAAAATCAACTTTCATCAGGTGGATCTCAATAAGTTAGCATCAAAATAGTTTAAGTGATTTTTGTCTGATTTGCAACTGATTGCATGATAGAATAGACTAAAAATTTAGTGGTATGTATATAACTGACCTTTAGTCTCAGGGTTTTTAGTTCTCTACATTTTATACTTGTTCCACATTATTTGCCATTATACAAACCTACCAAAGTAAGCTGTGATTTATAAGACTTTACACTGAGGTGATGATCATGACAGAAAAGTCAAAGGGAAATATAATTAAAAGGAATTGAACTGCATTCCATTTAGTGTTATAGTCCTATACTTAGCTGTTTTCAGGTTATTGACTTGTTATATTTAAGGGCTGACCAAGATTTTGTTTTGGTATATACGATATACGGTATATACCGAAAAAAATTGTGCACTTTGCATAAATCCGTGAAGCGGTTTATGCAAAAAAGTGCACAATTTCTTTTCGGTATATACCGGATATACCAAAACAAAATCTTGGTCATTCTTTATAATTTAATTTAGATTAAAGTAGACAAACACGTTGTAAATGCACAGTTAAAGATTTATTTAATTTTTACGTAAACTAAACAATTCCGCTAAAAAAAAGCTGCGTTGTAATTTTGCATTCTGAAGTGTAAAAAGTAGTTCCGTCATCAGTTTTTCTTTTTAGGTATATACGATATATACCAAAAAAAATATTATGGGGGAGATAGGCAAAATTAAATTATATAGTGTTATGGTGTTGTTTGAATGTGTGTTACTGACCGTTATAGACTCATGGTGGTGATCCTATATAGTAACTTTCTGGTTAAATCACTTCCTCATGCACTTCCATAAGGGGGAGATAATTACAACACTGTTTACCCAAGTTAATTGAATATCTTGGATGCACTACCAAAGTAAAGAAACCAACTTCAACCACTATGTGGTCTTGTTACAGAAATTTATATACCCTAGTACAATTATCATGTTACAAGAAAATCACAACTATCCGACACAATTTTAAGATGAAGTCTTGTGAAAATAATGCATATTTGTTTTTGTTACCAAGTTAAAAAGATACTATATGATATAGAAGTGTACATTAATGCCCTCCAAGGCTAAAGACCTTGACAATGTTTGCTGATAAGAGCTGCCTGAATATATCGTGTTCATAAGACTTATTCAGTCAGTCATGTGCTTCCATATTAATACTGGGGTTTTCTGCTATCTGTGAAGGAAGGACTCTTATCACTTGTTACTCTACCTGTAATTAAATTGTAATATTATATTTTCAGCTACTACTGCAAAACATTTTTTTATGAAAGTTATATAATGTATAGAATAAATCTATAGAAAGTACAAACTTATTCTTTCACCATGGTAACTTTATATAGGTGAAGAATTGGTGTTTTTCTAGTTTCTTTTGTTTTATCATCATACTGCACTGTACATCCTCAGAAAATGATAACATGTCTTACAATTCCTACACTCCATACAGAATACAGCCATGATTTGAAGTTCATTGTGTTGTAACTACCAGCTTCCATGATTGTCGAACTTTAATCAATTACTACTGACATATACAGGTGTACAGCTTTAAGCCAAAAGAGCCTTACTTCACTAACATATGTATGCACTGTTAACTTAAAAATAAATAGAACAGTATCCAATTTGTTTTTCTGATCTTTTCATCAAGTTTATCCATTGCAGTGGCTAACTAGAACTGTCGCCTATGGGCTAACTAATACCCCCGTATTCCGTCTGCTTGTTGCCCTGTAAGGGCTAAAGTAACAAGGGAAAATATGTATAGGACTATATTTAGGGTCATGAAAAAGTCTAACTTCAGATGTCGATCGACAGAATGATGGAAAAGTCAAAACACTACTACTGTGACCTTGGACTCAATGACCTCAGAATTTTGTCAAAATGTAGCTTGCAACAATGCTACATATACTCCAAGGTATGAGTATACAAAATACCTACCATTTCTGCGATAGTTAGCCATTTCAGTAACATAATGCATCTGTGACCTTTAACCTCATGACCTTAGAAGTTTGTCACAATATAGCCTGCATAATTTGCTACGATACTCTAATGTATATGTGTATACAAAATGCCTACTGTTTCCAAGATAATTAGCCATTTCAGTAACGTAATTCATTTATTTGGCCATTTTAGTAACGTAATTCATTGGTGACCTTTGACCTTTGACCTCAAGACATCAGAAGTTTGTCAGTGGAGTAGCTTTCATTAATCCGTACAATTTTCCAATGTGTATACAAAATACCTACCGTTTCCGTGATATTTAGCCATTTCAGTAACACAATTAATTCGTGACCTTTGACCTTTGACCCCTTGACCTCAGAAGTTTGTCAACTAGTGGAATAGCTTTCATTAATCCCTACAATATTCCAATGTGTATGTGAATATAAAATACCTACTGTTTCCGAGATAATTAGTCATTTCAGTAAGGTAATTCATTCGTGACCTTTGACCCCATGACCTCAGAAGTTTGTCAGAAGAGTAGCTTTCATTAACTATACAAAATACCTACCATTTCAGTAGCATAATGTACTGCCTACAGAAGTCAAGGGCCATTGAAGGAACATAACAGCATTCTGGGAGACACAAGTTCATTTCAGGTATAACGTGTATAAAGTTTCATCAAAATCCATGCATAAACCTAGGAGGAGTAGTAGGTACAAATTTTTGTCTACAGGCGAAAGGACGGACGGACGGATTGTCTCGTTCAATCAGACTACAGTTGTCTGCGCAAGCTACGCCGAACAGAGTCTTGTCAAACCCAGTGCTTTCGTTTTGTGAAATCATAACGAGGCTTACCAGGATTCTGGTAAATGATTTCATTGGTCAAAGGTTGACACACCCTTTTCAACTTTTGAAGTCTGAATTTACATTGAATATTTTAATTCATGAAAAAATTACATGTGCATGCATTCCTGAAGTATCCATGTTTTCATTATCATTATTATTCATGAAGTTAACAAGGCTTTTGATACAAGTCGAGCCAGATTACCCGAGTGAGAACTTGAAGGTGTTTTGAATGGTGTACAGGTAAAATCTCACTTGCTTTGCATGCTTTTTCCAACTTCAGTCAGCCTTGTTGGCTTTGTGCTCAGTTATGATTTATTCAGTGGAAATATATGGCAATATTCTTGAGATTTGACACATTTCTTACATTGTTCTCGATAATAGTGAATACACGGGTACTTCAGGAATGCATGTATAGGTAAGTTTTTTTCATTAATTTCATTTTTCATTGAAATGTTTAATGGCGTTGACATAACGTCAGGAAACGAAGGTAAAAAACACTGCCCTCTGGTGAAAGAGACTAATGGACGGACAGAATGATTCCAGTATAGTCCAGTNACTACAAGGCAGAACAAGATACGCCTGTTCCATACCGGACTGACCCATACTGCAAATGTTTCTAATGTATACTGTATTAAAGACAAGTATCTACATTTGTACTGTATTACTCAACTAAGTTGAGAACTATACCTGGGACATAGTAAAAGGAGAACATGATATACTTGCTTGACTTACTTAAGCAGACGGAATGCATATAAAACAAGAATCCCACAGGGCCTGTATTGCTCACCTGGATATCTAAGCAATCATGGCAAAATATTCTCCAAATGAGATCCAAGGGAATATGCCAGACCCCAAGACCAATCCTTGTAGCATATCTGTATTGGATTTTTCATGCCAAGCAATTTTATGTATGGTTATGGGGTGGGGATCTCAACTGTTTCCAAGCTCTGACGCAGAAACTAGGTCCCTAGGGTTGTGGCCAGACCCCAGGATCAATTCTTATATCATGACTGCATTTGTCTCTTTTTGCCCAGCATTTGCATATATAGTTTTGGGGTGGGGATCTCAACTGTTTCAAAGTTATGACCCAGGGACTAGGTCTCCAAGGGTGGGGCCAGACCCTAGGGCCATCCTATTAGCAAATGTGCATTCTTCTCTCTATACTCAGCAATTGTATATATGGTTATATGGTGGGGATCTCGACCATTTCCAAGTAATAAACTTTTTTTGGCCCCACCCCCTAGCCAGGGGGGTCAGCCCTATCATTTATACAATTTTGAATCCCTGCCTCCCATGAATGCTTCTGACCAAATATGATCGATATCCATGGCATAGTTCTACAGAAGAGGACATTTATAGCAAAATAGCCCCCTTTTTGCCCCATCCCTCAGCCTCGCCATTTGTACAATTTTGAATTCCCATCGCCTAGGGATGCTTACAGTCAAATATGGTTGATATCCATCTCTTAGCTTCAGAGAAGAAGTCGTTTAAAGCAATATAGCCAAATAACACTTTTGGTCAGCCCCACCATTTGTACAATTTTGAATCCCTGACTCCCATGAATGCTTTTCGTCAAATATGATCGATAACCAGTGTATAGTTCTACAATTTTGAATCTCCACTACCTAGGGATGGTTCCAGTCAAATATGGTTGATGTCCATCTCTTAGTTCCAGAGAAGAAGTTGCTTAAAGCTTAAAGTACAATTTTGAATCCCCACCACCTAGGGATGCTTCCAGTCAAATTTAGTTGAATTCCAATCAGTGGTTAAGAAGAAGTCGTTTAAAGAAATTGTTGACGTACGGACGTACAACGGACGCCATGGTATGGCATAAACTCACCTTGGTCCTTCGGACCAGGTTAGCTAAAAATTAACATAGGAACTGTTTCCCTGTCTATATTTCAAACCATGAAAATAGAAATTAAAATGGCCCCTTTTGCCAAAAATTAATGCATCTTACACCTTTTAAACCAAACATATTTCTGATTACTTACCAATTATTAGCAGATTTTCTTATTAGACCTTATTAAGTGTAAATATTGACCAAATAAATTACGATTAGATTTTGTCAATGTATAATATAATTTTTGATAAATTTTCATCAGAATCAAGTCATATTTGACAACAACTATCAACACATCAATGACCAGAGCACAGTATGCTAATTGATTATACACGTTTTCTCAGAACTGAAAATCTTCTCATAATATTTTCTAAACTGCAGGGAGCACTCTTCATCAGGGCATCTATAAGTGAAAGTCATTGAACCATTTTTGCTTCAGTTCTGAACACACACATGTGCTATTTCTCAAGGGAGATAACTTGTAATCATGGGAGATAATTATATATAATTGCCCACAAAATGAAGAAGACAGAGACAAGAGCACTGTTTAGATGTTTTATTTCTGTATCACACAAGTTTGTATTACTTCTGTGTGTATATCTAACAGCTTGAGACCCACACAGCTTACACGCACACAACATTCACGCGGACACTGATGTGGAGAGATGCTAATTATATATCACTGGTTAAAAATGAGATGCAAGCTGGTAAAAAAGAGACATTAATCACATATTAATGGTAAAAAAGGATACAGGTAACCCCCAACTTATTACCAATATCGGAATGTCTACATGATTTCATGTACATTGCAACTTTATGCTCTGGATCTGGAGAAAAAAATGCACAATAAAAACATTAAATACCAAGCTAATATAGAACACTCTGTGTGATTTAATTTGGCGGTGTTAACAATTTCCCACAACATCATTAAATTAGGTAAACTCTTTATCAGAATGGCAACAAATCACAGACAATACCATTGATAAAGTAAAACTACTTGATTAGAACCGCAACAGTTTCAGAGTTTTATGTCACCTGTGTTTCTGGTAACATATATAGCGAAAGCAAAAATTCTTGAAATATAAGCACTTTACAGTAAATAATGAAATAAATTTCAATTAACATCCCACTAATGATACACTTTTTTGTAGTCAGTTGTATCCAGTGCTTCATTCAAGATTGCATTAAAACTTGTTAAGTGTGGACCTGCTAGATCTTGTAGAAGGTTTGTAACACATCAACATGCTATTATACTGGTGTTGTAAAAGTAAAACATCAAATAAAAAAAAATGATAATAGTAAAGTACATCAGACAGTCGTAGATGGAGTCGGGCTTCTCGACAGATGGGTCCATGATCACAACACACTTGCTAATATAGATATCATTTTCCATAAAAAGAAACAGAAAATGTAAGGGGAGGTACAGGGAATATGCTGTCTCATAAAACCAAGTATGTGATACTAGAGCTTGACCACCACACTGTTGTAGGTAGCCCGTCTGTACTTCACCATGAGCTATCTAATGTAGACAAGTTCACCAATTACAGACCAATGCTGCAAAGATATGGTAGAACAAAATGTCTGATATATCATAATGCATTGTTCACACATTATATTATATAAACACCTTTAATGACATTCATGATTACCATTTACAAACCTGTACAGAAGTTGCTGTGTTAAGGTGTAAAATACCAATTCTAAAGTCATCACACAAATATAGCATGGAAAATTCTTCTTTAAATACAACAATTAAACAAACTTAACTAATTAGCAGAAAAGAAGATAAAAATCTGTCTAGTTGTGTCCAAGGCTTTCATGGTATCTCTTGCCTACCATGGTTACATATACCTAGACAGGTCACTATGGTAACATGTACCTGGACAGGTCACTATGGTTACATATAACTGGACAGGTCACCAAGGTCACTTGTACCTAGACAGGTCACTATGGTAACATGTACCTGGACAGGTCACTATGGTTACATATAACTGGACAGGACACCAAGGTTACTTGTACCTAGACAGGTCAATATGGTCACTTGTACCTAGACAGGTCACTATGGTCATTTGTACCTAGACAGGTCACCAAGGTTACTTGTACCCTGACATTTCACTATGGTTACTTGTACCTTGGTAGATTATTCTGCATACATGTACCTTGACGGGTCACAATGGTTACTTGTACCCAGACATTTCACCATGGTTACTTGTACCCAGACATTTCACCATGGTTACTTGTACCTTGGTAGATTATTCTGCATACATGTACCTTGACAGGTCACCATGGTTACTTATATCCAGACATTTCACCATGGTTACTTGTACTCGGACATTTCACCATAATTACATGTACCTTGGGAGGTCACTATACTTACAACTACCTTGACAGGCTTCCTTGGTCGACCTAGAGTCTAGAATTACCCACAATATTTGACAACACCAGAATACCATACTTTAAATAATCATTATATACTTATATTGCAAAATCTATGTATTAACTTATATGACCATGCCATTTATTCCTAATCCTCTTTTAGTTTTCAATCAACAAATACCACTCTATCTACCAAGTCCACTCTTCTAATAGTTCATTAATCACACTTTTACATTTAAATTTCTGACTTTTTTATCTTTCTTTTGAACAGAGTAATCAAGCACTCCCATTGGTTTCTATGGCAAACACCCGTACACACATTCATACAAACACACATAACACATAGTCAATACCAATACACACATTTATACAAGCACACATACACCATGTACCACATAGTAATTTCCCATACAAACATCACACGTATACCACACTCATTTACAAAATAAATAGCATGATTCTATAAACGTTTGCATATATATTATAGATTTTAGATTTGATAGAACACAAATAACAAATATTCTTACGTATCAAAATATTTTCCTCATTCATCACTTTTTTACCAACATCTTTACAACCCCATCTTTTACATTGAATTTCTCTTAACAAGTGTAAGTCTAGAGTAGATATTAACTTCCCCTTCTCTCACTCTACAAATTGTATTTTGGAAACCCCTGTCCACACTAACAAAGTATATGGAGGATATCTAACTCACTATGACTGATCATGATTTATTTCCAAATAAACAAAGCTTCAGGGAGTACAATTTTCTGGATAATGAGCTTATGAGAATGGATATAAATCATATCTGATCATTAAGAGTTGGATATTTTCTTTCCTCCATTACATGAAAAATGCAAAATGGTGCGACATTACACACTGAAATTGTCCAAACCTGGGCTGGGAGAGATGAAACTTATAGCAGGTATGGTATATTTGGCCTCTACTATGCTGGATAATCCAATATTCCATCAAAAAATATTCTACTTCTTTTAATTGTCCTAAAATTGCGCTGTTTCATAATCCAGGCACTTTTAGCTGGGAGTATGATTGCTGGCCTAACCAGCCTCCATTAAAATATATCATGCACCCACTTAGACAGAACTTTGTGAGGTATTAGTGGACACACTTTGACAGAACCTTATGGAACATTGGCATGGGGACCCACCAACTCTGACAGAACCTTGTTAGGCATAGGGGACACACCTTCTCTAACAGGGCAACAATATAATTCAATCTCTGTGTCAGGGTATTGGGGACTAGAACAGTTGATGTTTGAGGACAGTAGGGTCTACAATTTCATATAGCCCATATCCAAGTATAAGTGTCTATAACAATTATGAAACCCCTGTGGCACAACAGTTTGAGAGAACTAGAATCGTATAGTATGTTATCTAATTTTTGAGAATTTTGTCTTTCCTGTTCATCAACATCTTCAATAGACATCTTCAAAATTCTAAAGTAATGTTTTAAGGCAAGGTTTCTCCTAAAAAAATGGTTTTCATGAGACCTGTACTGATGTCAGATCTCTCCATATTTATTCCTTGTAATGTATCTGGACATTCACCGAGTGTCAATCCATTAACTGTACACTAAGCACTGTAGAGTTTGATGACATTTTGTTTCCAGACAAGTGATGGCATAACCTGTAGATTGAGGACTAGTACTGTAGCACTGTTGACCCAGTCAGATCAGCAATGACCTCAGATCATGAGTTGGTGTAGAAGCATAGAATGTTTTTCATCATTTAATTTGTGCCATATATAAGAAGAAATGTCGACTCTCCTCTTTATCCTTTTATCTCTCTAGGTGATAAAGCCATTGTTGATATTGTGTAGTAGCACCACTTAAACTGTTTCAATCTGAATATGAGTGTGCTGGGGGGCTACCGGATCCTTCGCAGAAGTACAATGAAACCTAGGAGAAGGGCAAGGAATGTCATCACATAGATATCCCAGTCTGGTCCGAGGTAGAAACGTGGGTCAAATTTCAGCAACAGTTGGTTATAATCCTCCATCTGTATAAAACATAGGACATGTCATATAATTTTCAAATACCATGTGGTTGTTCAATAATTACATGTATTTCTAGTCATGTGATTGTTCAGTAACTATATGTAGTTCAAGTCTTGTGATTGTTCAGTAATTAAAGGTGGACACACAATACCAGTGTCTGTTACAAAATAACAACATTTACCAATGTATCCCCAACACTTAATCCCACTCCCAATGTAGCCATAAAACCCAGAGACTTACCTCTTTGTTGAAGATGTCAACCCCATAAAATACACCAAGCTTGGCAAGGGCCAGCATGACAGGTACTTGCGCATCTATACTGGTTTCTGCCGCCATGTCATAGAAACGCTTGGCCAGGTGAACATCCTGAAATACAGAAACATTGATCTTTTAATAAAGCACACAAATAATCTGTTTTTGAAGGGTACACAGCCCTTTTGAACGGAAGTTTAGACAAACTTGTTTATACAGCTATTCTACAACTTTATGATTTCCTCTACAAAAGAGCTTACATAAAACAAGAGATAATCAGACATTATCTCATTAGGTCCCTTTACTGCTGGACTGCTGCTTCCATAGTAAAAAAACTTCCCTACATCTCTCAAGCAGATGTTCATCATGACAAAGGTAAAGATAACAATGGAGAAATAGCTGTACCTGTTTGAGACCCAGGCCCTTCTCATGCATGTATCCTAGGTTGAACATGGCCTGAGCATTATGCTGCTGCTCTGAGGCCAAACGGTAGTGGGAGGCAGCTGTCTCGTAGTCTATCTTAGTCCCCTGGCCGTAGTAGTGGTAATCACCCATCTTCACACGCGCCGACGTTGACCCCTGCGCAGCTGCACGTGCCCACTGCAATAATGCACGCTCAAAGATCTCTGTTTCGTGGAAATCACCAATCTCACCTACAAGGACATTCAAGCATGTCATTGAACATGTAATGTCTGATTTCAAATCTATGAAATCTTCCTGCTGCCTTAAAGTTCATTATTCAAAAGACTTCCTTTTCTATGAATGTAAGAGTAATAAATCGTAATAGATATTCACACTTTAGGAAGGCACAGAACACAACAAACGTCAAAATCCAGAGAAGAATTTATATCAATAACAAAACATCACAACTGCTGCCAGCACTGTGACACTAAAAAAATAATAAGTAGGGTTACCTTGGTCAAGTATGAAAGCGACGTTGGACTGGGCGACCTCGTAGCCAAGCTCAGCTAGGAAAGTGTACTTGATAAGCGAATGAAACAGATTACCCTCCTTATACAGACTATGGGCCTCCGAAAGCATCTCCGCCCAACGACCCCGCTCAGCCACGTTCTTAAACAACTGCAATTAGAGACCATATTGATGATGTTAAAGTACAGGTTTCATAAATCAGATATCAAACAGATCTTACAGCTTTCTTATTTTCAACTATTGCTATAGAGACAGAACCTACCTCCACTGCGGTGTGACAATTCCTCAGCACACCTGTGCCTGTAGCATGCATCTGAGCCAGGTTGAAGAAGGCTAAGACATGGCCGCCTTGTGAGGCAAGGTTGAAGTATTTCACAGCCAGCTTGTAGTCTCTCCTCACCCCTTTTCCACCTGTAAACAGAAAGTGTAACACATTTACTGACTAATAGTCACCAGTCTTCGACCCTTTTCCCACCTATAAACAAAGACATAACACAAAGAGTAAACACATGGAGTAAGACATAAATCATACTCTACACACTAAAACTGCTTTAATTCCAGCCAGAAAGAATGCAATGACTTCATATTTGATCATTGGGCAACAATAAGGAAACAATGGAAGGTTTGTGTACACTCTCATATCAGACAATAACCAATGCAGTTCAGTGGGAGTGTTATACCGCTAGCGGAAGTAAGATGTTCAGTGTTAACTTCACAAGCAGTCTGTATAAACCCAAACGCACCTTATGGCAAAATTGGCGACAATCAGTCCATAAATATTAAATCTAGCCTATAGAAACTATCATTTAATCTGCAGAGGTATTAATGTGTATGCCATAACACCTTTAACCTTGTGATGATTTCAACAGTAATCTGTATCACCTCAAAAAAAATCTCAAATCATCACAATACACCTTATATAGCTGATTTAAAATTTGTCCATAGATGTACTGTAGTAGGATAAGAGGCACTTACTGAAGTGCATGAGTCCAAGTTGTAGTTGGGACTCCATCCAGCCCTGCTCAGCAGCTTGTGTGAAGTACTGGAACGCCTTAATATAATCCTACAAAACATTGTCACAACATCAACAGAATGTCTTTTAGTCAGTAAAATTGAGGGGAGATGTTCATTAATGTACTGTACAGGGATTTGTACCCCTATCAAATTAAGAGGACTTATGAAAGCCTAACATTCCTCTCAAAGGACACAGGAAAGCCTATTAATTTATGGCAAATCATGAAGTACATCTATGTATCTCTCAGAAGACCTAGGAAAGGCTACTGTACTAGTCTATTGCAGATCCTGTGGTTTCTTTTAAAGGACCTAGAAAAGCCTACATATTTATGGCTGTGCTACCTCTAACATAACATTTTTGTTTCCTGATTTTTGTATTGTGGTGTTGCATTACTTTCAAAGTTCTTTTTTCCATGATGCTTTTTCTGTAAAATTTTAGGATTTTTACATCTGTTTTCAAACTAATTATACAAACGATTGACTTACCTGTTCTACACCTTTGCCATACATGTACATCACTCCTAGTCCAGTCTGTCCAACCGGGTTACCCTGGAAACAGAAAAACAGGTAGCATTACCTTGAAATCAGTGTACACTGATCTGGGACATATCTTTGACCCCTTATTGTTACCATGAACTCTGAGTTAGCCTGTTACATGTACGTGTCCTATATATCTTTGACCTCAAATTGTAACTTTGAACTGGGGTAAACCTGTAACATGTACATGTCCGATCTTTGACCTCTCATTGTAACTTTGATCTTAGAGTAAAATGTTATGTGAAACATGCAGTGACATTAGGCTACATACATTCTGGTTTATTAAAACATCTTTTATCTTCAGAAGTGATGACCTAACTTGTCAGACAGATGGATTGACTACACACTATCGTAATACTTTCTTTAATATAATGCTGCTTATATGATGAGGTAATGCCAAAATTTGATTGAATTTTAATATAATCAATGATATATAATGTTTTTGTATATTACAATACCTTACCTTCTCTGCTGCCTGTCTGAAGAACTGTAAGGCAGTTTGGTTGTTCTGTTTGATAACTGGACTTCCTTCAGAGTACATCTGAATAAACATCACAAAAAACATTAATAACGAAGTTGACACCGAACAGGACAAAAGGAACTAGTTCTTTATATGCAAAACTCCTACGAATTCTATGACAGTGGGTACACTCTTGACTTTGTTCGGAGCTTGGAATGATGGTAGTACCGGTAATCATGTTCACTGTATTTTCATTGAGTGATGACTGTACATGTCCAAAAGATGATTAACTTACCCGTAAGACAACAGTTTCAGATTCACAGCAGAAATTTTCTTTTACAGACAAGTAGTTTCATGAAGAAGTTTTCAAAGCTTTATGATAATTATAAGAAGAACCTACCTTGCCAAGGAAGGCATATGCATTGGCGTTGGCTGACTCCCCAGCCATCAGGAAGTAGTGGAGAGCTCTCTGTAACACAAAGGTCTCCAAGTTACATCAGAACTTTTATCTACAACCTACACAGTAGTGGGGGATATCTATTGTAAAAACTTGTGCTCAATTATTATCTCCATATTTATTTACAAAAGCATATGTTAAACATTCACTGTAATACAAACCTTAATGTATACATTACTAAGGATATTACAGGAAGTCTTTTTTTCTACAAAACATTCTTTAAAGTCATAGAAAAATCTCGGTCAATGTAAGTAGGGATATTTGCTTCAGGGAATCAAAGAATCGAACTATTTTCAGATGTCAACATACCTTTCTACCTGTACTAGCTAGCAGTACAGCCAGAGAACACACATCCTGTCAACAGACCATTCTACCTGTACTAGCTAGCAGTACAGCCAGATAACACACATCCTGTCAAAATCTCGGTCAATGTAAGTAGGGATATTTGCTTCAGGGAATCAAAGAATCGAACTATTTTCAGATGTCAACATACCTTTCTACCTGTACTAGCTAGCAGTACAGCCAGATAACACACATCCTGTCAAAATCTCGGTCAATGTAAGTAGGGATATTTGCTTCAGGGAATCAAAGAATCGAACTATTTTCAGATGTCCACATACCTTTCTACCTGTACTAGCTAGCAGTACAGCCAGATAACACACATCCTGTCAAAATCTCGGTCAATGTAAGTAGGGATATTTGCTTCAGGGAATCAAAGAATCGAACTATTTTCAGATGTCAACATACCTTTCTACCTGTAATAGCTAGCAGTACAGCCAGAGAACACACATCCTGGCAACAGACCATTCTACCTGTACTAGCTAGCAGTACAGCCACAGAACACACATCCTGTCAACAGACCATTCCACCTATACTACCTAGCAGTACAGCCAGAGAACACACATCCTGGCAACAGACCATTCTACCTGTACTAGCTAGCAGTACAACCAGAGAACACCCATCCTGTCAACAGACCATTCTACCTATACTAACTAGCAGTACAGCCAGAGAACACACATCCTGGCAACAGACCATTCTACCTGTACTAGCTAGCAGTACAGCCACAGAACACACATCCTGTCAACAGACCATTCCACCTATACTACCTAGCAGTACAACCAGAGAACACACATCCTGTCAACAGACCATTCTACCTGGTCTAGCTAGCAGTACAGCCAGAGAACACACATCCTGTCAACAGACCATTCTACCTGTACTAGCTAGCAGTACAGCCAGATAACACACATCCTGTCAACAGACCATTCTACCTGGTCTAGCTAGCAGTACAGCCAGAGAACACACATCCTGTCAACAGACCATCCTACCTGTACTAGCTAGCAGTACAGCCAGAGAACACACATCCTGTCAACAAACCATTCTACCTGTAATAGCTAGCAGTACAACCAGAGAACACACATCCTGTCAACAGACCATTCTACCTGTACTAGCTAGCAGTACAGCCAGAGAACACACATCCTGTCAACAGACCATTCTACCTGTACTAGCTAGCAGTACAGCCAGAGAACACACATCCTGTCAACAGACCATTCTACCTGTACTAGCTAGCAGTACAGCCAGAGAACACACATCCTGTCAACAGACCATTCTACCTGTACTAGCTAGCAGTACAGCCAGAGAACACACATCCTGTCAACAGACCATTCTACCTGTACTAGCTAGCAGTACAGCCAGAGAACACACATCCTGTCAACAGACCATTCTACCTGTACTAGCTAGCAGTACAGCCAGAGAACACACATCCTGTCAACAGACCATTCTACCTGTACTAGCTAGCAGTACAGCCAGAGAACACACATCCTGTCAACAGACCATTCTACCTGTACTAGCTAGCAGTACAGCCAGAGAACACACATCCTGTCAACAGACCATTCTACCTGTACTAGCTAGCAGTACAGCCAGAGAACACACATCCTGTCAACAGACCATTCTACCTGTACTAGCTAGCAGTACAGCCAGAGAACACACATCCTGTCAACAGACCATTCTACCTGTACTAGCTAGCAGTACAGCCAGAGAACACACATCCTGTCAACAGACCATTCTACCTGTACTAGCTAGCAGTACAGCCAGAGAACACACATCCTGTCAACAGACCATTCTACCTGTACTAGCTAGCAGTACAGCCAGAGAACACACATCCTGTCAACAGACCATTCTACCTGTACTAGCTAGCAGTACAGCCAGAGAACACACATCCTGTCAACAGACCATTCTACCTGTACTAGCTAGCAGTACAGCCGAAGAACACACATCCTGTCAACAGACCATTCTACCTATACTAGCTAGCAGTACAGCCAGAGAACACATCCTTCATTGGTTGGAGTTAAATGGTTATCTAATACTCACATCATGGTTGATCCCAACACCTCGGCCTCCCTGGTAGTACAGCTGGCCCAGCACTACCTAAGTACAAAATAAAATTCAACATCTCAGAAATATTAAATATTCAACTCCAACACAAATATCTACAGCAAAACAGAAACCATATCTAACAGCCAAACTTCAATTTAGAGAGACAGAATATTTCTTTCAGTGAACAGATACCCAAGTCTGTACATCACCAATACAAAATGATCTGTGTCTTTAAGGTTACCTGTGCTTGCACATCCCCTTTATCAGCCAGGAAATGGTAGTACTGGAGCAGATCGTCGTCCATGAGAGCACTCTGTCCGGAGTTAGTGTTCTCCACCTCTTCCTGTAGTCGTACTCGCTGTATCACGGGCCCACCAGATACTGTCACCGCATCTGCCACTGTAATCAGTCATTGAATAAGCAACAAACGTCCGACAGGCAGTTTATATGTTATGAAGTAAACTATCAGATAGTATAGAGAAGATCAAGATATTGATAATGGTGGCAATAGAAATCAGTATTCTTACAGGCAGTAAATAGTACAATGGTGAAAGTAAAGATATAACCTGGTAAGAAAACAACTTGTCATTGATAATAAAGACAGATTCTTATACTCAGTCAACAAAATATCAAGCTATTTATTTCTAATAAAACTGCTTGATTAATGAGTTTCAACTGTATCAAAATAATGAAGTTATCCAACAAAGTATTATTAGATTTAAGTTCATTAAAACACTTCAATAATGTACCAGGTACAGTACATATACTTTGTGTAAGATCACCTTGAGACCTATACTGATAGGTTACCTGTGGCTGCCACTTTCTTGTAGTACGTCAGGGCCGACTCGCACTTCATCTCTACACCAATCCCCGACCAGTACCGGTAACCCTGTAAAACACCAGATATAGATAACAACCTAGCTTACCAATCCCTGCCCAGTACCGGTACACCTGTAAAACACCAGATATAGATAACAACCTAGCTTACCAATACCCGACCAGTACCTGTAACCCTGTAAAACACCAGATATAGATAACAACCTAGCTTACCAATCCCTGCCCAGTACCGATACCCTTGTAAAACACCAGATATAGATAACAACCTACCTTACCAATCCCTGCCCAGTACCGGTAACCCTGTAAAACACCAGGTATAGATGACAACCTAGCTTACCAATCCCCGACCAGTACCTGTAACTCTGTTAAACACCAGATATAAATAACAACCTAGCTTACCAATCCCCGACCAGTACCGTTCACCCTGTAAAACACCAGGTATAGATGACAACCTAGCTTACCAATCCCCGACCAGTACCTGTAACCCTGTAAAACACCAGATATAAACAACAACCTAGCTTACCAATCCCCGACCAGTAGCGGTAACCCTGTAAAACACCAGATATAAATAACAACCTAGCTTACCAATCCCCGACCAGTACCAGTAACCCTGTAAAACACCAGATATAGATAACAACCTAGCTTGCCAATCCCTGCCCAGTACCGGTACACCTGTAAAACACCAGATATAAATAACAACCTAGCTTACCGATCCCCGACCAGTACCGGTAACCCTGTAAAACACCAGATATAAATAACAACCTAGCTTCCGATCCATGCTCAGTAACTATACCCCTGTTAAACCCAAGATATAAATAACAAGCTAGCTTACCGATCTATGCCTAGTACCGATACCCCTGTAAAACACCAGATATAAATAACAAGCTAGCTTACCGATCCATGCTCAGTAACTATACCCCTGTAAAACCACAGATATAAAAAACAATCTAGCTTACCGATTCCCGCCCAGTATCTATACCCCTGTAAAACACCAGATATAAATAACAACCTAGCTTACCGATTCCCTTCCAGTATTAGTATTCATGTAAAAGCTTACTCCAGATATAGATAACAACCTGGCACAGCAAGAATTCCAAGGACCAGCAGTGATTCCAAATAAACCACAAATACAAGTATGGTATTATTTCAGTAAAATAAAATTTTACCTAAACAATATATTTACATCTTAAGTATTCATAATTATGATTTTCAGTGCATTTATTATTAATCATACAAAAGAAGGAAAACTTGTATATATCTTTGCTATATCATTATTTGATTCTTCATGGTTCTTTACATTTATTGCATTCTCTGCCTCCTGGTCATTTTCCTTAAATTATATCCAGCTCACTTACCAAAGCCATCTGGGCCAAAGGATCCCCACCGAGGGCTGAGAAGGTAAAGTAAACCAGTGCCTGTGGAGAGATAAAACCTGCTGAGTTAGGACATGTCTATGGGGGGTAACTTGTATTGCACACATAGTTAATTTTTCTGACATTTCTGTACCATTACTGTATGTCTCATGCCGTATATTTGTTTGTGTGATACTTCAATTAATCACAATAATGCTTATCACACCCTGATGCAAAAAGTAATACATATTACATAAAAATATAACCTACAGCATTCACAACCCAAACAAGACTACGATGTACGAGACAGTAGTCCTGTCTAGACAGCCCAAACAAGACTACAATGTACGGGAAAGTAGTCCTGTCTAGACAACCCAAACCAGACTACGATGTTTGGGACAGTAGTTCTGTCTAGACAGCCCAAACAAGACTACAATGTACGGGAAAGTAGTCCTGTCTAGACAACCCAAACCAGACTACGATGTTTGGGACAGTAGTTCTGTCTAGACAGCCCAAACAAGACTACAATGTACGAGACAGTAGTCCTGTCAAGACAGCCCAAACCAGACTACAATGTATGGGACAGTAGTCCTGTCTAGACATCCCAAACCAGACTACAATGTACAGGACAGTAGTCCTGTCTAGACAACCCAAACAAAACTACGATGTACGAGACAGTAGTCCTGTCTAGACAGCCCAAACAAGACTACAATGTACGGGAAAGTAGTCCTGTCTAGACAACCCAAACCAGACTACGATGTATGGGACAGTAGTCCTGTCTAGACAACCCAAACAAGACTACGATGTACGAGACAGTAGTCCTGTCTAGACAGCCCAAACAAGACTACA
>NW_018407748.1:215092-241521 GCF_002113885.1 Mizuhopecten yessoensis | reverse complement strand
ACGAAATAACGGTATCCAGAAGATGACTTACGAAATAACAGTATCCAGAAGATGACTTACGAAATAACAGTATCCAGAAGATGACTTACGAAATAACGGTATCCAGAAGATGACTTACGAAATAACGGTATCCAGAAGATGACTTACGAAATATCTAGGTGTATCTCCAAAGATTAAAGGTATAACAGCAAAGAACATTGTGATTAATCAAACTTACCTCTGCCTGACTGGAATTTCTGCCAATGCCAGCACTGTTTACAAATCCCATTCCCTGAAAAGACCAGCCAAACATTATAGCAGAACTGTGGTGGACGGAGTTAACTTTGCTACAATCAGTATTGGTAAAGTTTGTTAAAATTAAAATGTTAAATAAACTGGTATCTGGGTTGGTTGTTTTTTAATTGACCAGGAGAAGTCATGCTGATTTGTAGCATTTTGTTCATTAGACATGCAAAGGAAACAATTTGTACCATATACTATATAAGTTACATCAGGTGAAAATGTTCATTACCAATGTGAAGATATTTTACAAAAAACGAAAGAAAATATTTAATGTGGACATTAACATGACACATTATAACATTAAGACTACAAGTTAACACAGAACAAACAGTCTTTAATCAACAAGAGTTACGACAGAATGTTAACACAGTGCAATAACTGACCAGCTGACCCCTGGGACTACCCCTTCCAGCCAGGTCATGGAACACCTCTATGGACCTGCTGATGTTCTGGGGTAGGTAGTCCCCAAACAGGTTTGCGAAGCCGGTGTACTCTAAGGCATGTGTATGGTTCAGGCCTGCTGCCAGCTGGAAGTACTGGTGTGCTCTACAAACATTGAGTCAGGGTATTAGAATAAGTCTCCGACTAACAACACATACAATATCTTAAATTATCTACAACACACTAATTAACATCAGAAATACGGTTTGGTTTTATTAACTGAAAAAATATCCATTGTTATGTAAGAAAAAGATAATAACCGTGTACATTTCCTGTAGGTGATATACTGGTATGTATGTCAGTTAAGAAGATTAACGAGGTATTTTGTGTTTTGGTTCAAAGATAACAATCGTGTACATTTCCTGTAGGTGATATACTGGTATGTATGTCAGTTAAGACTAACGAGATATTAATAACCGTGTACATTTCCTGTAGGTGATATACTGGTATGTATGTCAGTCAAGACTAACGATATATTAATAACCGTGTACATTTCCTGTAGGTGATATACTGGTATGTATGTCAGTTAAGAAGACTAACGAGGTATTAATAACTGTGTACATTTCCTGTAGGTGATATACTGGTATGTATGTCAGTTAAGAAGACTAACGAGGTATTTTGTATTTTGGTTCACTTACTGGTCATAGTCTTTCATATAAGTAGTATTGATGAGTGCTTCCCCTAGTCTGTAGAACTCTTCAGCTAAAACAAAATGGATTACCAAGGTAAGACAACTGACAGGGATATTCTAACACTGTGGTAAGTAAACAACAATGTAAACAGTTATATTACTCATGACACACAAACTAGTCAAGATATAAGATTTTCATATAGAAACAACCAGGAGTTGCATATAAAAACAAAGATGGATTGACTGTCATGGTTCAATCCTGTCATCACATGTATGAGAAGTCAGTGACTACTACGTACAATTAGTGGAATGATATTAAACAAAAACAGTAATTTTTACAACTTACCTTTAAGCTCTTTTGGTGAAAGCTGGACTTCTTCTGTAGGATCTTCTGTGAGATGAAATTAGATTATATTACACTTGTTAACACAAAGTCCAACATATATAGCAATCACTGATCTATAAATCATTTATCCTATACCATTATGGTTTAAATTATTATAATGTGGTACTCTATAAATGCATAAAAGTGTTTTTTATTCATTTTAATGTTGTACTCTACAAATGCAAGTCTTTTTATATATAAGTTTTTGATATAATTTATTATAACGTGGTACGTATACTATACAAATGTTAATCTTTTTTTTTATAATTGTTAAAAGAAACCAAAAAATTGATGCAAATCAAATTTAAGTGCACAGTATGAATAGGGTGATCTTGGACCTCTTCTATACCAGATCTACAGGTGTGTACAGTACACAAGGAATACACACGTATTCATAGCATATAAAGTAGCCAGGTTTATTTTTTTAACAGCAATCATAGTTTAGAGCTTTTAACGTTTATTTAAAAACGTTAACTGTATTAACTCAAATATATAACAGCACACTGTATTCCTGATTGTATAGATATTAACAGTACTAAAACATGATACGTATAATAACACAAATACTTAAATAACAAAGGCACAGGACAACAATAGGATGATTGTATAGTCCTATCTATTCACAGTTTATCAATCCCTTTACAACCGTAGCTGCTGTTATTGTACTATTTCACAATTACTTAAATGATCACTAACGAATATCTACTTTTTCATACAACGTTCATTATTTCAATGGAGATTTATAGGAACAGGTCATGAAAGACTTCAGTTTAGTGTGTTAGGTATGTGTTAGTACTGTTAGTTACACTTTACGATTCCCAGCTGACGTCCGTCCGTCAACAATTTCTTCAAACGACTTCTTCTTAACCACTGATTTGAATTTAACTAAATTTGACTGGAAGCATCCCTAGGTGGTGGGGATTCAAAATTGTACAAATGGTGGGGCTGACCCCCCAGGGTGCTGAGGGGCGGGGCAAAAAGGGGACAATTTGGCTATATGGCTTTAAGCAACTTCCTCTTTGAACTAAGAGATAATTGTGTTGTGAAGGCTTTCTCTCAACATCAACTTATGAGAGTTAAATAATACTGGTCCAGTCCCAATACAAGCTCATGCATGCATAGGTATGTTGTTATTTGAAAACTAGTCTAGTATAGTTACTATGAAAATGGGGGGGGGGCTTTATTTAGTTACAAAACAAAATGTATTCAGCTAAAGACATGGGAAACATAATATTTGTACAGTGCAGGATCGAGAATTACTAAGTTACAACAGGCAAGTAGCGTAATTACATGTACAGTACACTGCTATATTAGATGGTCTTGTAAGTCTTGTATTACTAAATACTACGACAACAGTATCCCACTACCTGTACATGTGTAGCACACTGCTATTTCTAATGTCTAGTATTACTAAAAACTACGACAACAGTAGCCCACTACCTGTACATATACAGCACACTGCTATTTCTAATGTCTAGTATTACTAAAAACTATGACAACAGTAGCTCACTACCTGTACATGTACAGCACACTGCTATTTCTAATGTCTAGTATTACTAAAAATTATGACAACAGTAGCCCATTACCTGTACATGTACAGCACACTGCTATTTCTAATGTCTAGTATTACTAATGCTATATAACAAGCACCACAACATAAAGAACCCCTAGATGTATAATGTACAATTACCATCACATCTCTAACTTCTTTGCTGATCTTACATACTGTAAACAATGCTGTTATTTTGTGTTTGTACAATTCTGCAATACCTTTACACATATACATTGCTGTATCAGCGTGGTTTGATGTACACATATACATTGCTGTATCAGTGTGGTTTGATGCATATACATTGCTGTACCAGCGTGGTTTGATGNTATACATTGCTGTATCAGTGTGGTTTGATGTACACATATACATTGCTGTATCAGCGTGGTTTGATGTACACATATACATTGCTGTACCAGCGTGGTTTGATGTATATACATTGCTGTATTAGTGTGGTTTGATGTACACATATACATTGCTGTATCAGCGTGGTTTGATGTACACATATACATTGCTGTATCAGCGTGATTTGATGTACACATATACATTGCTGTATCACCATGTTTTGATGTTCATATACATTGCTGTATCAGCATGGTTTGATGTACACATATACATTGCTGTATTACCGTATTTTGATGTATACATTGCTGTATCAGCGTGGTTTGATGTACATACATTGCTGTATCAGCGTGGTTTGATGTACATATATACATTGCTGTATCAGCATGGGTTGATGTACACATATACATTGCTGTATCACCGTGTTTTGATGTACATATATACATTGCTGTATCACCGTGGTTTGATGGTCACATATACATTGCTGTACCAATGTGGTTTGATGTACACATATACATTGCTGTATCACCGTGGTTTGATGTACACATATACATTGCTGTATAAGCATGGTTTGATGTACACATATACATTGCTGTACCAGCCTGGTTTGATGTACACATATACATTGCTGTATCACCGTGTTTTGATGTACATATATACATTGCTGTATCACCGTGGTTTGATGTACACATATACATTGTTGTATAAGCGTGGTTTGATGTACACATATACATTGCTGTATCAGCGTGGTTTGATGTACATATACATTGCTGTATCACTGTGGTCTGATGTATACATTGCTGTATCACTGTGGTTTGATGTACACATATACATTGCTGTACCAGCGTGGTTTGATGTACACATACATTGCTGTATCCGCGTGGTTTGATGTACACATGTACATTGCTGTATCAGCATGGTTTGATGTACACATATACATTGCTGTATCAGCGTGGTTTGATATACACATATACATTGCTGTATCAGCGTGGTTTGATCTACATATACATTGCTGTATCACTGTGGTCTGATGTACACATATACATTGCTGTATCAACGTGGTTTGATGTACACATTTACATTGCTGAACCAGCGTGGTTTGATGTACACAGTGGTTTGATGTACACATATACATTGTTGTATCAGCGTGGTTTGATATACACATATACATTGCTGTAGCAGCGTGGTTTGATGTACATAAATTGCTGTATCAGTGTGGTTTGATGTACATATGTACATTGCTGTATCAGCATGGTTTGATGTACACATATACATTGCTGTATCAGCGTGGTTTGATATACACATATACATTGCTGTATCAGCGTGGTTTGATATACACATATACATTGCTGTACCAGCGTGGTTTGATGTACACAGTGGTTTGATGTACACATATACATTGCTGTATCACCGCGGTTTGATGTACACATATACATTGTTGTATAAGCGTGGTTTGATGTACACATATACATTGCTGTATCAGCGTGGTTTGATGTACATAAATTGCTGTATCAGTGTGGTTTGATGTACATATATACATTGCTGTATCAGCGTGGTTTGATGTACACATACATTGCTGTATCAGCGTGGTTTGATGTACACATGTACATTGCTGTATCAGCATGGTTTGATGTACTCATGTACATTGCTGTATCAGCGTGGTTTGATGTACACATATACATTGCTGTATCACCGTGGTTTGATGTACACATATACATTGCTGTACCAGCGTGGTTTGATGTACACATACATTGCTGTATCAGCGTGGTTTGATGTACTTCATTGTACATATGTATGCTGTAGACATATTGTATACTTAAACCTATAGTGATCTGGATTCAACTATGTAATAAACTAAAAATTATAATCATATTCAAATTACTATTTGAGGAGGAATGGAAGGAGATTAACAGCTCTATTTCCTCATGTATACGGCAAGGCCGACACTTTAAAATGGATAACTGACATTAACTTGACAAGGAGAAGCTTTATTTGCCAGGCTCAATTGCATATCAGCAAGTTTTACAGGTAAAAAGTGAAAAAAGGAAATGTTTAAAAAGGTAAAATACTGAATACAACCCATGCAGACATAAATTAGCTCTTTGTCCATTTTAAAATATAATTTCTTTAGTATAGGATAACAAGTAAAGGTGAAACACAAAGCCACTTCAAGGACTAAAGTAAATATCTACAACAGTCACCGACCCAAATACCATGCACTCAGAAATTAATATATGTTCAGGAAACAACTCCAAGTCAACAGGCATTCCAGTAAAGGTGATCCAATACACATAACAAACACAAAAATAACTTTAGCAAAATGACATTATTTTAAAAACTTAGCAGAAACTAAAAGCACATAAACAACATAGAGAAAGCATCGCAAATACAAAAACTGAAAAAACTAAGAATGGGAATTCAAACAAACCAGCAGATTACATAGTTCCAGTATGCAGTCCAAAAGGTTAGATTACCTCCCCTTGTCTCATACACCCTATGATCAAGATAGGCACAGTAGTGATAGCAAAACAAGGCTAGCTGCCATGGTTACCGTTACTAAAGTCTATCAGAATTTACGTGTGGTAGTTATGGCCACCACTGATAACAACAGCCACTCAGAATTCAACTCCACACATTTACTACAGCTAATCAGTAATAATATGTAGTAGAGGAGAATGCTATTTTAATCTCCCTATATATGTTCAGATTAAATACTGTCTTCGAACTAGCCACTCACATAGAAAGGTTTGGTCAAAACTTGTTCCTTTCTAGCTAGAGTTAATGATGAATTAGGCAAAGGGAGGTAATCAATGTCAAAATCACTATCATGTACAGACTATGGGTGGAAACTAATACAGGAAGAAATCTCCACAAGCTTGTAAGAGGGTAACAATTCCATAGGAGGGTGTACACTCTCACCTTCAGGCAGAGGGATCTGGTTGTGGAGGTCGTCTGTGGCAGGCTGATATGTAGCCTTGTCTGGGTGGTGTTGATAGTACTCATCAAAGGTCATGTGTACAGACCCATCCAGGTCAATAACCTGTGTGTATTTCTCTACCCTGGTATACCCAAACTCGTCAGCATTGTAGACGACAGAAGTCTCCTTCACGTTTTTATGCACTTGTTTATACACACCTTCCACACGTCTCATGTCTAACGCGTCCTCATCAAATGCTGGTGGGAAATCGTCCATCTTATACAAAACCTTGTCATCTTGGTCATCTGGCCTGTCTCCCTTATTACTAATGAACTCAACTGATTCTCCTTCATCCATGTCAGCAATTTCTTCCTCACTGAACTCATCATGCTTCCATTCTGATTCATCTACAATGCCAGTGTCTTCTTGATCACTAGATTTATCATGCTTCCATTCAAGTTCCTCTACACCATCATCTTCTTCATCGCTGACCTCCCCCTGCTTCCATTCTGACCCCTCCTCACTATCCCCCAAGATTTCTTCCTCGCCCACTTCACCATGCCTCCATTCTGACCCCTCTTCATCCCCTGTGAAGTGACTATACTTCAATTTAATATGCTCTTCTTTCTCTTCCTCTTCACTGTTTTCTTCATGGTGATTGATGTCTCCAGAGATATGACCTGGGATCTTTTCAGTATCAACTTGGTTGTCTGTTTTAATATTATCTGTTTTCATCTGTTTGTATTTTATTTGTTCGTTTTTCCAATAGTGACGTTCTTCTGAATGGATTGGCTTCCCATTATCTTTCTGTAGGAATTCTGTGGTATGTCCCTCCATGGTTCTATCTGAGGAGGATTTTCCTTGTCTTCTGGCAGAAGTGGAAGCAAAGTGGTCCGTCATAGTATCTTGCCCATCTGCATCCTCAGTTTTAGGGTTTACCTCAACTGTAAGTATCTCTGGATCTGTATGTATAATAATGTTTGTCAAGCTATCAGAAACAAAGCGCTTAAAACAACAAGTTTAAAACAGATTTTAGAGAAATACACATATATGTTCACAATCTGTACGACTGGAACTTATGAAAAATAATACAGCGAACATTGTGTAAGAGATGTAATCTGTAGAAGAAACACACTCAACAATCCATTTTGCACAGCCAGCGAATATTATCTTTAACTTTTACAGAAAACTCCAAGATGAAATTAAACATTAAATGAACTTGCAGTCATGCTGCTGAAGTGGACATTATAGTTACTGCCTGTAATTTATAAAATGAGGATCTTAGGAAACAGCCCAGGATAACCACACAACTTCCATTACATAACATGCTAGTATGTCGTAAGTGTGTACTTCACATGACACAAAGATTGGTCTTTACCTGTTGTCCAGATAAACTTTTAGTGTAAGCGACATACACATAGCATTTCATATCCAATTATTCCTGTTATTCAGGTATATAATTTCCTTCACTGTATGCACAACATTTGAAAACAATCATTATGTTTTCAGGAAGTCAACAAAAACAATTTATATTAATCATTATCTCTATACAGTAAGATAGAAACTAACTGATATTGAGCATCCTCAACTTGAAACAAATACTTACCTGTGTTTTCTTTCCATAAATGTACAATACAGTGGTATGCGATGCAAGGCAGGACACAAGTCAGGCCAGTTGTCATTACAACACAATATTTTTTGCATATATAACTTATTTTAGAAAACTCAAAAGGATTAGAAGTACATGGATGCACTTTATATTCCTTGCAAGTTACTGTATGTGTTTTGTAAGGTCCTTGTACTACTTGCTGTACCTTGGTAACATCAGGTGGAGCAGCGACGTACATGTATATATATATATACTGTGCCTGGGTGGAATAAGGGTTGGTGATGTGTGGAGTTGGGCAGTATTGCAATTATATTGGTATATTGCAATATTAGCTTGACAATAGTATTTCCTGGAGAAAACAAATATTTCAACATTATTAAATCCTGTTGATTTCACCTTGATTAAGTTACAATTTATTCCTGTATGTATGTCATGCATACATTGTATCACCCCTTCCCCCCCTCCATCCACCCAATTTTTTTTTCATCAACAATTGAATCAGGCGGCAATATAAAGATAATATTAATGTTAAGACACAAGTATCACAGAGACAGATGTTTAGTCAAGTGTCATATATACAGTGTTTAGAATATGCTCCACCTGTTACTTTCATCCCCTTTAAATATATTTTTTTCTTTTCTAAAAGCATTGCGTAGCCAACACATTTATGTACCACAATAGTTCTTTTACAGTTCAGCAATGACCAGCTCTACAAGAGTTACACAGACACTTTTATCACAGTTTAAGCACAATTTTGTGAAGATAAAGATCAGCTGCATCTACCAACACTGGATCCACAGGAATGCGTATTAGTAAGTAGTGTTGATATAAGAGGCAAACAGTATACCCCTAACCCAGTTCTGTACAACTGATTATACTAGTGTTACATGAAGTAGCAGAAAACATGTGATCCCCTTCACCATACATGGTATGTTAGTGGTTTATATTAGTGGGTAAGTTTTCCTACTACAGATATAGCAAGGTAATGTTAAACTTTGTTTGTATTGCTATGATGATCATTACCTGACATAGTATTTTCCTGCTGGTTACTGATGCTGGGCGAGGGAGAGGAGGGGTTCGGTGGCTGTGGGGTGTCTACCGGGCGTGGTCTTTCCCCTTTTTTTGTTCTACTACCATCTTCAGCTGTATCTTTGGACTCATCTAACACCAGACTATCTTTGTTTTCTTTATCATTTTTCTGATGTCCTTGATTTAAAGATCCACTATCAATTTCTTCTAGCTCTTGATTGGGAACCAGATGAGGAATATGCTGTTCAGGTTTTGATATAATTGTGTCACTGTTTTTATAAACTTGTTCAGGATGTTTTCCCTTCTGAACCTGTTCTGGTTGCAAGTTTTCCCTAACCTGCTCTGTTTTAATTGGACCTGGTGAAGGTTTTTTGTTCTGGGTTTCCGAACTTGGATGAGCGTTTTGCTTAACCTGTAATTGTGGTATATCTTTAACTTCTACTGGTGGGATGTTTTGGTTAACTTCTACTGGTGGGATGTTTTGGTTAACTTGTACTGGTGGTGTGTTTTGGTTAACTTGTACCGGAGGTGTGTTTTGGTTAACTTGTACTGGTGGGGTATTTTGGTTAGCTTGTACCGGTGGGGTGTTTTGGTTAACTTGTACTGGTGGGGTATTCTGATTAACTTGTGCCGGATGTGTGTTTTGGTTAAGTTGTACTGGTGGGGTATTCTGATTAACTTGTAATGGAGGTGTGTTTTGGTTAACTTGTACCGGTGGGGTATTTTGGTTAACTTGTACTGGTGGGGTATTTTGGTTAGCTTGTACCGGTGGGGTGTTTTGGTTAACTTGTACTGGTGGGGTATTCTGATTAACTTGTGCCGGATGTGTGTTTTGGTTAACTTGTACCGGTGGGGTATTTTGGTTAGCTTGCACTGGTGGGGTATTTTGGTTAGCTTGTACCGGTGGGGTGTTTTGGTTAACTTGTACTGGTGGGGTATTCTGATTAACTTGTGTCAGAGGTGTGTTTTGGTTAACTTGTACTGGTGGAACTGGAGATGTGTTTTTATTTTTTTGAGATGGTGTTGCCTGTTGGTTAACATGACCCTGGGGTTGGATTTTATTCAGTGGAGTTTGAGGTTCATCATGGTTTTCTGGTTCTGGTTGTGTACTAGGTTTAACCTGTTCTAATTGCTCACTGTTCTGATTACCTTGTCCCTGATGTGGAGAGTCCTGACCCTTTCCATGGGTTGGGGGCTTTGTGCCAGCTGGAGGTTGTTGTTGGTTAATATTGGTTGCCCTTTGGTCACTGTCAGACTGCTCAATGTCCTGCTTCCCTAGACTGTTAGCAGCCACACCCCCTGTGTCCAGTGAGACTGCTAACTTGATATTCAAACCGACACAAAAAAGCGCAAATACAAAAGTCTTGACGGTCCAATGTTGTCCTTTACGCTTTATACATCTCAACCTGACTTCCATCATTAAATGCCCTAGAAAGAAAATATTGCACCAATTGATTGCTTGACATCATGAACTATATATGCTATATCAATAATAGAGCATAGAAAACATAATTAATTCAGTTACATTATCATGGTAAAAAGCATAAACACATACAAATCCTGCTGTCGAAATCAGACGGGGATGATAGAAGGACCCCTTTTGAACCATCCTCGATATCCAGGGGTTACGCTCACTTTCGTTCTCTACACCCCTGGAATATGCCATAACCTTGTGGATGAGACGAGAAGACTAGTTTGGTCCTTTTATGTACATCAAAAGAATCTTGCAGTCGCGTAACGGTAAAAATATAACAGGCTTTGAAGTCGGGCGTTGTCCCTTTGTAATCTTCAAAGGACAAGTATCAGACTAGTGATTGGTCAGGTTTGTTTTACCTGACACCAATCAAATAGCTAGCCATGTGCCTTTATTTTTGCTATGACATATTCCAGGGTTGTAGAGAGCGAAAGTGAGCATAACCCCTGGATATTGAGGATGCTAGTGAACTGGGGCTGTGCCTTTTGGAATAAGAAAGCAATATAGCATAGACTGGTTGATTGGTTAATGTCATTCAACCCTGATAAATGTGAAATTCTACACATCTCAAAGAAAAGACTGACACACAAATTTAACTATATATATTCTCCATGGACAAATTCTAAAGCAAGCAGATTCGGCTAAATACCTGGTCTTAACCATCACTAAAAACTTTTCATGGAACACCCACATCAATAACATTACCAACAAGGCAAATTCATCCCTAAAATTCATTCGGAGAAATATTAAAACCACCAATGTAAAAAAAAAAGTTAGCTTATAAAACTGATGTCCGCCCACACATCGAATACTGTAGCCCCATCTGGGATCCATGGCAGGCAAACTTTACCCAAAAAGTAGTTGAAATGGTGCAGAGAAGAGCCGCTAGCTATATATAGGTACACCCTTGGGTGGTATAACTACACCAGTAGTGTTACAGAAAAGCTCCAAACCCTGAACTGGCAATCCCTTGAACAACGCCGTAAAATGACCTCCACCATATATCAGGTTGGGCACAACGGCACATATGGGTAATATTCCTGCAGTTGGTAACAGTTACCCATTTGAGTAACAATTGTTTTACTGAAATGGGGAATAAAGTGAAATAAAAACACACAAAGTTCTTTTAAACACTTGGAGCAAAAAAGGGCATCATTCTGTCAACTAAATCAAATAAATAACACAATGAAGTACATTTGTGCACAAAAACTTATCAATTCTACTATCTAACTTTTTGAGAAAATGACAAACCATATCACTGACTTTGTTCTCCATTGACTTCAGTGTGTAGTCAATGGGACTATCCAGTGCAAATGTGACAGTTAGCATGCTTTTTTATGTGTGCTATTTATAGCTACTCAACAGCACACTATAAGCAATGGAGGTGATACAATGTCATTTTCACAAAGAATTAGACAACTTAATTTACATATGTTTTGTACACAAATGTATCTCATTGTATTTTTTATGTGATTATGTTTGAAGAATGACACCCTTTTTTGTTCATAATGTGTAAAAGAACTTTGTGTATTTTCATTTCACTTTATTACCCATTTCAGTAATAAAATTATTACTGAAATGGGTAACTGTTACCTGAATGCAGGACTATTACTATTACCCATATGCACCGTTGTGCCCAATCTGTATATTACTATATAAAATCATAAACGGCCTTGTTGCATATGATGGCAAGATCCAAATTCTCCAGCGAACCCGACAACACAAATTCCAGATTCCACATGTACACAGCTCCACAAATTATCATGCAAATTCATCCTTTCCTAGAGCAATTCGTACTTGGAACTTCATCGCCGACAGTGCACACCTCTCAACACTGAAGGCAAATCTCCTCTCTCACAAATTCTAAGCGTACATGTTGTTTTTATCATATAGTTCTAAAAATAAAAATAAACTTGTTTTTAACCGATCTCTCTGACGCCTCTAAATAGAGTATAGTTCTAAAAAAAATAATACTTGTTTTCAACCGATCTCTCTGACGCCTCTAAATAATGTTCAGTAATATTTAACGTTTTGAAGTTGAAGTTGACATCGGACGAGGGGCCGAAAATTATTATACCTACCTCTTAATTTTCCAATTAGGGCGTGTTCAATACAGTCACATACCAGGGTTCTTCGAAAAGATGTAAATATAATATAAAATCAATTTTAAAACGTACTAAAACCTCGTTGTGCCACGTATTTTTACTTTCACTAGCAGGTAAATATTCAGTTCAATGGCCTAGCGCATACGAGAGACAGTTTTTGATTGGATGGAAAGAGACATATAGCCGGAAGTAAAAAGTTTTTGACAGGGACGTACTAAAGATGTGAATATTGATCTTAAACGATACGAAGATCACCGCAAGTAACATGAACAGGTCTAAAATAGTTACTTTAGTTTAAACATATTTTATTGCCAAGCAAATGGATTGGGAACAAGTTATCAAACTTATATTAAGCCCTTTCCCAGCAAATTACAAGCATATATTTACAATAGTGCAAAAAGATGGCAGAATTAATATACATACATGTATATACACTATTTCGTTTTCTAATGCTTTAATTTATAAATTGATATTATAAGAGAGAGAGACAGAGAGAGAAACGGGGGGGGGGGGGGGAGGGGGGGGGGGGGGGGGGTAGAGGGTGGAGGGAGAGGGGGATAATAGTCTGTAATTATAATAATACATACATCCTCATCATTATTAATGTATGACATATAGTATCTGCCTCAGAGAGAGAGTGGATATTATGGTTCAATGGGCAGAGATGGAGAGAGAGAGAGGACGGGGGGAGGGGGGATACTAGAGTCTGTTAGAGTCACGAATGTATTGCTGAGCATGCATGAATATCGTTATGTTTTCCTGTTCCGAAAGAGATGTATCTCCAAATAAAAGTAGATTTAAATTAAGAGGCATGTATTCATTCAGTTCAAGATAAAGCTTAATTCTTTGTTCGTTATATTTATCAAAAAGAAATGGTGTGTGTCTTCAATAGGGAAGCCACATATACAACATTAGTAATCAATAAGGTTAACACGAAACAGGTCACTTTTCAAAGTACTAGAACAGTTTCTTAATTTTGTATGCAAAATATTATTTTTCCTATCACCATAAAAAAGGGATTTGGTACAAGCGGCAAGTTTACGTCTTGAATGGCGTTTCTAAATGATGAGAACGTGGCACTACGTCGTATACTAGTAGGTAACTAGTTCCACAGTCTAACAGTAGAAGGAAAAAAGAATACGTTAGATAATTGAAGTCTGTTGCTAGGTAGGTTGTAGTTTTCAACGTTTCNGCTATATTATTGTGGATTTAAAAAAATAATTGAAGTTTTCGACGGGATCTCCGATGGGCTAGAGAATCCCATCCAGTTTCATTGTATATAGATTGTCTACTAGTAAACGACGGTAAACCAGTGACAATACGTCCAGCTTCAAGTTGTAATTTTTCTAATTTGTCTGAATCAGTAATAGAACAACCATCCCAAAGTTCACAACAATATTCTAGAATAGGAAGTATAAATGTTCTATTTATTTTATTCAGTGTACGTCGGTTCAGGGTATATTTCAATTTACGGGGGACACTTAATTGTTTAACTACTTTTTACATATATTATCAATGTGATAGGTCCATTTACAGTTAGCATTGATGAATACTCCCAGATGCTTATGGTTTTCAACAAATTCAATACTTACATTATTAAAGTTAATTTCAATGAGGTGATCAAGATCAATACTAGAAATAAGTAAAGCCTCTGTTTTTGCTGGATTGAATTTAACAAGCCACTTATCTGCCCACAATTGTATATTTACAAGATCATTATTAATTTTTTGTTCAATTACTTGTGGTGATTTATCCGAATTCAAAAGAGAGGTGTCATCAGCAAAAAGTTTTGATAGACTTTATATAGTATCTTTTATGTCATTAATATATATTATAAACAGCAATGGGCCAAGAACCGAACCCTGAGGTGCTCCTGCATTTGTTCTCTTAACAGAAGATCTACTATTTCCAATAAAAACTTGTTGAGATATATTAGTAACATAATCAATTGACCAGTCCAATAACTTTCCCGATATTCAATAGCTAGCTAGTTTCATTTCCAGTCCCCTATGCCACACTCGATCAAACGCCTTAAAAATATCACACAAAAATTAGACAAGTTGGCTGGGTTTATTCAAGATTGTCGCACATAGTATGATATATTTCTATAAAATAGTTACTCATTTTTAACCTGATATTAATTGTTTTATATCTTGGTACAAGAGGAAGGATTCAAGAAAGGTTATTATTGCTTTAGAATAGAAAATGAAAAATTAGTTCGTTTTGGATGTAAAGCACAAAAGGGAACGGATAACTCACTAAAAGAACAACGGAGAACTCACTAAAAATGACCAGGAAAAGGCTGAGGTTCTCAATAACCACTTCGCTAGTGTTTTCGTAGATGAAGGGCAAGAACCACTTCTACAATTCTAAGATCACTCCCCAAATAGGAAAATAAGTAGGATTGCGATATCGGAGGAAAAATAGACAACGCTATTGGCAGATTGAAGCTGCTGGTCCTGACAACATACATCCCAAATTCCTAAAGGAGATTGCAGACCAAATCAAAGGCCCTCTAAAATACATTTTTGAAAAATCAATGGCAGAAAATTGTCTTTTGAAATCCTGGAAACAAGCTAATGTCACACCAATTTTAAAAAAGGGGAACAAGAAAGATGCAGGGAACTATATAGGCCCATAAGCATGTAACAGGAAAGAGATTAGTGTGCTTCCACTGGGGATCGAACCCTCGATCTCAAGGTTACTAGTCGGACGCTCTACCACTGAGCTTAAGGGAAATTACCTATAGCTCGAAGCTAGAAGGCGACCTTAATCCTATGTACAATTGAACCCTGCCACAAGCATAACATCAATTGTGGGTAAACTATTCCAGCGAATTATTAAAGACGAAATAGTGGAACACATGGACAACAACAACAACCTTTTCTCCATGGAGCAGCACGGTTTCAGAAGTGGCAAGTCTTGCACCACACAACTATTAGAATTTATTGACGACTGAACAGAAGCTATTGACCAAAACAAGCAAGTGGGTGGCATTTATTTGGACTAAAAATATTTTTTGACAAAGTGCCCCACAGGAGACTACTACACAAAGTCAAGGGATATGGCATCAACGGGGACATACTGGGGTGGATTACTGACTTCTTGAATGATATGGAACAAAAAGTTGTTATCAACGGTTGTGAATCAAGCACATGTCAAGTCACAAGTGGAGTCCCACAGGGTAGTGTGCTGGAGCGTGTCTTATTCCTCATCTACGTAAACGACCTACCTGAGGTCATTCACAGCCTGACCAAAATTTTTGCAGATGATACAAAGATATATCGTGCAATGGATCCAGGAGAACAGGGGCAACATCTTCAAGAAGATTTACACCGTTTAAACAACTGGACGAGAACATGGATGATGGAGCTAAACTCCGATAAGTGTAAGCACCTAAAATTACATCAAGGAGCTGTAAAATGTGATACTTCATTCAGCATCATCAATCAGGGGGTAGTACACAAACTACAATCTGTTAATAGTGAAAGGGATCTAGGTGTGACTATAGACACTAATCTGAAACTTAGTGATCATGTAAACCTGTCAGTAGCCAAAGCAAACAGAAATGTAGGAATGATTTTTAGGACCGTTAGCTGTGTAAATAAGGCAATGTTCATAACCCTATATAAGTCTCTTGTAAGGCTGTATCTAGAGACCTCTATTGTAGTCTGGGCACCCATGCTTGTAAAGGATAAAATATCTATTGAAAATGTCCAAAGAAGAGCCACTAAACTGGTCCCTGGTATCAAAGACCTATCCTGTCCTGAAAGACTTAAGGCTCTTGGGCTACCCACAATAGAGTACAGGAGACTTAGGTCAGACATGGTGCAAGCTTTTAAGTTAATAAATAGGATAGATAACATCAAAGATGACTTTCTAAAATTCAGTTTAACAAGAACAACCAGAGGTCACAACCAGAAACTAGAAAAACTAAGGTGTAGAAGTAATCTGCGTGGCCACTCGTTCAAATTAAGAATTGGAAATAACTGGAATGGTCTCTCCGATCAAGTAGTAAATGCCCCATCCCTGTTTTCTTTTAAGACCAGGTTAACCAAACACTGGAAAAATCACCCCAATAAGTTTGAACCAAGCTTCTACTAATAGGTAAAATAGGTGTAGGCAGTGAAAGGCAAAAATCAATTCCTATGGAGGTTGTGAAAGAACATGGATCTGTAGGTTCAAATATAGACGACGTTTTACATTCATGGAAAACAAGTTTTCAATCTCGGAAAATACAGATATTCCTTTCGCCGGCGAAGTTAAGGATACATTGCTTCAGGACTGTCTACAAAACACAATTTCCAAGACCGAAATAGAAAAAGGTTTACTACTAGCAAAATGTAAAAAGTCTGTCGTGAAAGATGCAATTCCAATGGAAGCACTTCGTAACAGTTCAGCTGTTTGGACAGTCTTCATGTCATATTTAATGAGTGTTTTGAATCTGGTATTATTCCTTGTCTGTGGAAACGGGGAATTATAAATCCGATACCGAAGTCCTCAACAACCGACCCACGAGACCCATCTGGATATCGCGGAATAACCCGGACCTCCGCTATCTACAAGCTGCATTGCAGTGTTCTAAATCAGCCCCTAACCATTTGGGAAAACGTTAACGCCATAATTTGTGAGAGCAAAACGGTTTCCGTAAAGGCTGAAGTACTATTGACCATTTATCTACATTAACGTCCATTATAGATACCCGTAAAGCTCAAAGAAAATCTACGTTAACAGCCTTTATCGAGATCCGTAAAGCTTTTGACTCTGTTGATTGGTCGCTGCTGTTCAAAAGCTACATGATCTAGGTATTGGCAATCGTATGCTTGCAGCTATTACGTCATTGTTCCAAAATGTCTATTGCTGTGTACGCATCAACAGTGTGAATACAAATTTCTTCGCTGCATTTGCGGTTTAAAACAAGGATGTTTAATGTCCAGTATTTAATTTAATTTATTCATCAACGACCTAACACTTACTAAACTGCCAAGATATTGGAATCAATTCCAATTACAGTTATATTTGGACCAAAACTAAGATGTTCAGAATAATTTTACACGTTTTCCTCATGAATATGGAAAAAGTGACTTTATGACTGCGAAAAACTTTGAAGCTCGGAAATGGCATGTGTTTATGGAGGAAACAGAGATCATGTCACCAGAAGAGGAAACATTTTAATTACATATAGGAGTTTTTTTTAAAGAAAATCTATTAATCTTCCCAACGGTTACATCAACTAGAAATGTGGATTTTGATGCAAGAAAGTTTTGATGCAAGAAAGTTTGGTGGATCACTTTTTCGCCATCGAGAGCTTTCCTCAGATCTCGTAGGTTGACATTTTTACCGAAAGCTGATGTAAAGCCCTAACGCGTGTAAATTTACTCTGAAAACCTTAGTTTAGGTCCAAATATAACTCTAACAAACTCTCAGGTCCCTGTGATCCTGCCATGTTGTAGCACGGCATGTTGAAATGTGGCTGGTTTCACTACACTGACTGAGGCAGTAAGGTCTTTCTGAGTTTACGAGAAGAAGCAATGATTTGCCAGTGCATCAGAAACAAACCCTACAGAGGAGACATGCTAAGGCGTNGGGGGGGGGGGGGGGGGGGGTAATCATCTGACTTTGTATTGCGATAGACTTGCCCACGCCGATTTACTCTGTCGATCCGCGATCAATCAGAGCAGCTTTGTATACCCTGCATAGAAGATGGATGTAAGCTCCAAACAGCGGCATGCAAAGGCGTCGTCATCTCAGACAAAACACCTTATTCTCAGCGTTTGTGCATTTACTTGTATGTAGGGGGCAACAACTGGGAGGGCGGATGTACTGAAGGGTGTCGGTTGACGTGCAGTATGTGTGTTTATTTCTCCGTTGGTGAGTGTGGAGCAGGTGTCCAAAAGGTATGTGTTTTTAACCTCTGCTGTAAATTTGATGGTTCATCTAAACTCGTTCGCAAAAACATGATTCCTCAATGGAGTCCCGACTAGATGTCCACTTAATCTCATTGCCGTCTATGCATCTATGTCAAATGAGTGGTTTCCAGGGAGCAGCTCTAAGTAGTTTTGATTCCAAGATGCCAAGAAACATACGTTGGTGGAAAAATGGTGCCATCTTAATGTCCATGACCGTACCACTGACTTGTTGGTAGTTTACCATTGAATGTGAAATAGTTCAACGTGAGAACAAACCTCAAAAGTTCAACCAGGCTGTCTGTGGAAGGATGTTTGATTTCCAGTGTGTCCCACGCAGCACGACAGGGTTAGATGCCGTCCGTATATGAGATATTGATGTAAAGGGAGACAGCATCAATAGTCACAAAGAGTGTATCTTCTGGAAGATTACTGCATGATGTCTTGTTAAGATAATATGTGGTGTCTTTCAAGTAAGACGGTATATTCCCTACATGAGGTATCGGGTGAAAGTCAAATGAACTTCTAGATTTTTTTGTCCAGGATTATCAGCATTGTAGATTTTAGGGTCACAGTATAAAAAGTCAGCTGATTCCTGATCGATATCCTTTTATGAGTTACCTGCTAATAGCTGTTTTGAGTTTCTGGGTATGTTCTAACGGTGAGTAATTGTTGATCGGCCTCCTGAATGTGGAACCTTTATCAGCTGGTTTGAAAACAACGTTGGTGTTTTACTATAGATATTGCGATGCCTACCGCGCTCCTTTCGTAAGGTTATTCTTTTGAATGTGGGTTTTGTCGTAGTCGGCAGATATCTCTTATTTGACATCATCTCTGAATGCTGCCAGTGTTGGGACTTTGCTGGGTAGAGGGTTCCAGGTACTCATTTCGTCATCAGTCGTCTGTAGAATTTCTCCGAAGGTAGGGGAATAAAGGAAGTTACTATCCCGAAAGGAGAAGGAAACTAAGAGCTTTAGACCTTAAGCGAGTAGAATGCAGTTCTCTTGTTTTGTAGAGGTGTGGTCGGAAAGTTTTACTTCTGTGATGTTGTTGACACACATCCTTCTACAGATAGCCTGATATTAGTGTTGTGGCTTGTTCTCAATTAAAACAATTTCTCACTCAATGGAGAATACTACATTTAAGTCTTTGGGAAAGCCATATGCACCAAGATGATGACACCATCATACGCCAACGTGTTAATGGGACACTTGAAACCAAATCTACTTAGAGCTGCCCACTCGAAACCCCTCAGCTGACTAGATTTATTAATGACATTGATATTAAATGGGCATCCGGTTGGGACTCCCTTGAGGAAACCGGACTATCAAATTTACAACAGAAATTTTGGACGGAAAAACAATTTGTTGGACACATACTACACCTCTCAACAATGGAGATTTAAGCACAGGTCAGTATTGCAAACCAGCCGACATCCATGAATGCCTTCGCCTTTCAAGTGGACCACACACAACACTGAGCATTCCCTAATCTCAAACGTCGAGAAAAACTGATCGTGAAATCGACAGAGTAAAGAAATGGGCGAACTCGAGCCTACTGAAAAAGTCAGACCAAACCTGAGAGTACATTTATACCAACTCATTAAATCTAAAGTCAAAGAACAAGGTTTCCTCACACTTCAGTGAGTGTCCTGTAAATCAACTTATGTGATATACCTAATCAATTATGCTACGTGCAATATGCAGTGTGTCGGGATGACCAAACACCACTTAATCTCAGGATTAACAATCGCCGCTGTTCCATCAAACATAAATGCCCGGACTTGCCATTAGATAGATATTTCAAAACGCTGAGCCACGACATGGCGGGATATACAGGTTGTTCCCATCGATCAACACCAAAGATATGGTGACCAGCAGTGCTCCGGCAAGAAAAGGGCACTGACAATGAGCAGTAAATAGTATTTGAATAGTTGTGGACACAATATTTTTAAAAAGAAGAGAACTAAAGAGGTTCATAGACACTTTCCTCTTTTTTTTAAAAATTCTTGCATACCTGTAACATTGATCTGCCTAGCTATACCCCCTATCTGAGTATCGACTGACCTGCATTCAATATGGTAATCGAAGTTCAACACGACAGGCTATTATGGTCGGGGTAAACAAATTTTGCAAAAAACAATATTTTTGAAAGAAGATATCGAATATCAAAAACCACGTGCGGTGTAGATTACTGCATAAATCACCATCGTGATGGGGCGGGTGCCTATCGAGGGAAGATAACGTAACTGTATTGCAAATTATTGCTCAATTCGCAATTAAAGTTAAGTTATAGTGTAAAAGTGAGTAAGCATGTGGTCAAAGTTTACAAACATTTGTGTTTGAGGGTAAAAGTCAGTTAGCATGTGGTCAGAGTTTATAAACCTTTGTGTTTAAGGGTAAAAGTGAGTAAGCATGTGGTCAAAGTTTACAAACCTTTGTGTTTGAGGGTAAAAGTCAGTAAGCATGTGGTCAGAGTTTACAAACCTTTGTGTTTGAGGGTAAAAGTCAGTAAGCATGTGGTCAGAGTCTACAAACCTTTGTGTTTGAGGGTAAAAGTGAGTAAGCATGTGGTCAGAGTTTACAACCCTTTGTGTTTGAGGGTAAAAGTCAGTAATCATGTGGTCAAAGTTTACAACCCTTTGTGTTTGAGGGTAAAAGTGAGTAAGCTTTGGCAGCGAGCGCCCCACAGCGTGTAGGCTAGGCCTCTCCTAGTGGAGAGTTCCCTTGACACGGGTACTTCACTGAGACTCATGGTGCCATGCTTGCAACTCACATGGTCGATATCTGTTCAATTTCAATAACTTTTATTGTCAAAGGACAAATGGATTGGGCCAGCAGGCATAGCCTATTTAAGCCCTCTCCAAACATAGTAACAAACAGCGGTGCAAGCATATACATAGACATTAGAACACGTACAAACACATATAAACAAGTTGGTATTATCAAATTAATAATAAAATTAGGGGAAACAACTGCTAATACTCATTTCTATTATAATTGAATCTAATGGTTTAAATTCTAACCTTTTATTTTGATACCGAAAAGACATATGATATATATATATATACATATTATGAAGAGAAAAGAAAAATAATTTGTTGATGGAGCTGCATGTATAAACATTTGATGGGATTAAATTACCGCACCCAACAGAAACAGGCCAAAAAGTCCATATCTGTTGCTGCCCCTATCGCTTTTTGCTACTCTCCTCGCTTATACAGTTTCCGCAATCGGCGGCTAGCTAGTTCAATACGGTGTTGGCTTGCTTACGTTTGTTTCTAGAGCCTCTTAGTTCATATAGGCCATACTGTGTATATGTAATAACAAAGGGTAATATAGGAATCTTACCTTTGTACAGGGGAGGGTCCAGGTGAGGGCGTAATGGGCGTACGTGCTCCAAGTCAGGAACCGTTACATTAATGCATTTCACAATTATTATATGTTTTTTAGCCAAAAAAGGTCATTTTTTTTTTACATCGCTCCGCTCGGCGTAAGATTAGATTTTACGCCCCCCTCTTTCAAATATCCTACAAACGCCCTTGCCTTTGTATGTACGACTGTATTTATATAAAACGATCACTAATTGACTTTGCTAACCTAGAAGACCATGTGGTAGATATATTTAACTATTATTATCAACATATGTGTTTGTAATATATGTGTAATTAATAGTATAGAAATTGATTTTGTTATTTTCCAATCGTATTTCCTACATCTGATTGTCATATATAGTCCGGTTCTGTTTCCTGCGAAAGTACAAACAAAACAGGTGAAATGTGCATTACTTACAGAAATAGAAAAGTGATTAATTTTAACGTGTGTTTCATTTAAGTTGTAATTTCTTGTCTATGCTTTTCATAAAAACGACAAAGGAGTCGTGAATATGACATTTTTTGGCTTAACAGTCTATTTTACGGCTCAATTTGTTCCTCTGACGTAACTTTGTCCTAGATAAACTTTGTCGAAATGAAAGTTGCCTCCATAGAATGTTTTTATAGGATACGTTTGATTACATGAATGTTACATGTGATTTTTCTATCAGAAGTAAAACAATAGTCTCGAATGACGTCACAGTGATTTGATACTCTAGTGCTGGTCGAAGTATACGGCTTTCCTGAAAAGATGCCCTGTTGTCTGCGAGGCCGATGTTGAAGTAAATTTATCATACAATTATTGAAAATGTCTAAGATTGATTGTATACTTCTCACTTTCCCATATGTGACGGAAGACATGACGAGTAACACATGTGAAGTGGAGAACGTTTACTCTTCCTGAGTCTGACGTTCATAACGTGTTTGGTCTTGTGTATCATCTATTCCTGTTGTCTTGTTTTCCTGTCGATCAACTTAATAGAAGAGAACTTATTCGTGGTATACTTCTGTTTTACAGATCTGTGTTGGTTCATTTCTAAGAACTTGAAAATTGAAGACATGGCATGAATTGATTGTTTCGTCAGTATGGGATGGAGCGTTTCGGAGACTAAGGTAACGTAACTGGAGAAAAGTTTAACGTAGATGCGTAAAGTTCAATGTTCTAGCGCAGGTGGAGAAAACGACCATTGGACATCGTTAAATAAACGACTGTGTCACCGTCGTAACGTGTATTCTCTGTCAAACGGAATATAGTTGTGATGTGTGCGAGACTGTTTCACACCATGCATGTGAATATATTTTTGTATTTTTTTTTTATACTTGCGTTATTTAGCGTATCCCTTTGTTTGCGTAATTTAGCGTATCCCTTTGTTTGCGTTATTTAGCGTATCCCTTTGTTTGCGTTTTTTAGCGTATCCCTTTGCTACTAAAGAGTAGCACGTTAGGTGCTCACAGCTAAAACCCTATCGATCTACGTCACATGGATGTTGATCCTACGATAATGAGTTACTAGTGAAGGGTGTAAAGTGCAACGTGTTCAACAGCTGTGGAAAAAACCTTTTTAGATAAACTTGCAATAAATATTAATTAATAGCCAAGTTCAAACACGTATTCCTTCCGCTATACGTGACTGCTGATCAATACATAGTTTAACAAGTTGTAAGTGTAAGTGAGCCGTGAAAATGTAACGTACTATACAAGGACTAGCCCTAGTCATTGGGACCAAATCTAAGCATCCGTCCCTCTCAGATGTGCCGCAGATTTGATTCAATATTTTCAAGTAGTCACTGTTACACTCATACACATCTAAATGTTGAAAGAAGAAGTTTGCAGCATATAAACTTGTCACTTCACAAAAGTGTAAACAGTCAAGCATATCTGCTTTTTGTTTCACTGGATTTCTTGACACCTTCAACTCATTCAAAGTGATAATTGTGTATTATTCATCCTTAAGACTGGAGGTGAAAAGCTCAGTGGGTAACTTATAGCTGGGTTGAGTCAGTGACGCGGGACTGTCATAGATACCAACATAGTCACAAGACGGGAGACACGACCGCAGATCCACCATGGATTTTATGAGGAAAACGACGGACAGGTACCACCGATTCCTGGAAGCCGGGGGTAAGTGGTCACTCCGATCCTCTCACTCTGAACTTGAATACGGAGACAACATTTTTTAATGTAAGACACGTTTGGTAAGGACGAATACATTTCCTGTCCCTATATATAACGCCGCACGTTATGCTATACTGTGGATTGATTGCTTGGTGTCACCGGCTGTCGCCTCTCACAGTCACACAGTCACACATGTATGGTTAGTTTGACGACACACGTGTTACTAAGTGGCCTCTCTCTCTCTCCTCTCTCTCTGTCTCTCTCTTACACCCAAACCCACAGAGCATGGTTAGTTTCATGGTACGGGTATCATAAGTGACAGCTTTGCGTTTCGTCAACCATATATATGTAAAACATGATTCATGTCCCGAAAGATTTTTATAAGTGACCTTATTTCTCAATGCCGCAGTTAACGCTAAAGAAAAACAACAGAAAGAAACCTAGATTCCTAGAATATGCATCACCCCTGTACATTTGTTAGAAGATATAGATTTGTCTGATGTAGCTGTTGGTCATGCTTGACTGATTTTTTTTAGTTAAGCAACGTGTATAGGGCAGGTTAAATATATATTGCATGATGATGTGTTAGAAACGTGTGTCCAACCACATTCCTTCCGCCATACGTTGTGTATGTCCACTTACCCTGGGGATGTGGAACTAGTGTCTACATGAAAAACAATTTTTTTTTAGTTTGTATGTTTCTTACTGGCGGGTAAAGGACACACATACACGACAATGTACAGACACATACTCTGTTGTATACTAACTGTACTATACAAACACACTACAGTATTTGCACACATACAAACTACACACATACTTAGCACAAACGCTATTGTACACGTTGTCACATTCACATATACACGTACACAATATACATACATTGGCACTGAAGTAAATGCACATATACACTATATGATACACGCACCCTATACAATACACACGTACACTAAAGTACGCGCACATGCATTACAGTATGTATCAACTGATGTATACACACATACAGTAGAACAGACAGATGTTTATTTCCGCTGACGCTATCTACATCGGAGCTGTGAATTATAAATATTTATGAATGCATCTACTTATGGTTACTTCCTATAACGGAGAATACTTTAAGCGAAGTACTCATAAGTTCCTGTGTAGACAGAAAAAGCGTTAAAACGACACATATGTAGTCAAGTTGCTTTACATTTTGTTCCATTTAAGTCCAATGTCCAGTTCAAAGACGGGTGTCACCGCTTCATGTGCATAGCTTTGGCGGTATTTGGCATGTCGTGTTGTGAAAGATACGTGATTTGGCAAGTCCGGTGAACTAGACGTGGACGGGCATGACTTGTGAAAGACTAGTCGGGATAACGTAGTTTTCTGATGACGAGATATTTGTTTACGTATATTGCGGCCGGGCAGAGGAGGCCGGGTATTACATAATGTAATATTAGTACCAGTGAAAGACATGTGATTTGGCATGCCTTGTGACGTGGATGAGGATGACTTGTGAAAGACACGTGATTTGGCAAGTTCAGTGAACTAGACGTTGTGACACAGGTCCTGTTAACTAAAAGTCTTGATGCCTGTTTGATGAATTGATTTTTATACAATATATTTTATATATTAAGATTGATAATTTGTTTTTAATTCGTATATATTTTACAATAATGAAGACTGAAGTCTTTCATCCGATACTAAACGGAGCATCAGGGAAAGTGATAGAGGCTGGAGACGCACAGAATAACACTCGGCATGTGTCGTCGATATCGTAGGCATGAGAAGACAATACGTGACCTGTAGTGTCTATTAATTAGAGGTCATTATATGACCCCTTTGAGGTGTCTTCTCACCTAGCCAACATTTGGTATTTTTGTTACCTACAGGTAAGATTTTCATGTTGGCCAGGTGAGACTAGTGTTGAGTGCAGAACAAAAGCCTTAATTACAGGTAATCGCTATAGTCAAACTCATAAAAGTAGATAACTTGAGACTATATAATATGTATGTTACTGATCATTTATTTATTTACCTAACATTCAAACATAAATACTATGAAATACATTACCTATAACAAGTATAGGTAATATAGATATTAAAGTACAGCAAGTATTTAAAAGCAATATTTGGCACTAAAACATATTCTTATATAAAAAGCATATTAATCCAAAGAGATATACATCTGTAAAAAGTCAAAAACCTATCGCACATAAAAAATACATATTTCAAGAACTAAAGGCACTAAAACATATTCTTATATAAAAAGCATATTAATCCAAAGAGA
>NW_018407748.1:202380-214271 GCF_002113885.1 Mizuhopecten yessoensis | reverse complement strand
TTAGCTCTACTCCTGTATAATGCGGACTTGCAACTTTCAAATGTTGGTATTTTTTTTATCATGTCCTCAACATCATCATCATAGTCTCTGTCACGGAGATTGCCAAGTTCCTCTTCAAATATTGCCGGGATAGCATTGACTTCATCTCGACAACGCTTTTTGACATTTACAATGAATGAGTCAGCTGCTAGTGAAATAGTATCAGGAGGATGGTTGTGATGTTGGTGCCCAAATACAACTGGGATGTTATCCAGGGTTATAAATGTTGCTGGACACTGCCGTAAAACACATCTCCAATAAACACGGTTATCCCGTCTTGTCCGTATAGAAAATTTGTAGCCAGCATGAAGTAGGTAATAGCCACCTCTACCATTCTCTAAAAAGTCAACCTGTACTTGTGCATTGGCCATGGTAAAATGACTGATATATTTTCAAATTCATGATAAACAGACTTAATAGTGTGAGCAGTATTACCTACCTAAAATCTACCTGTACCTGTATACATAGAAATATTATAATAGAGATTAGTATATCTGAAACAGACTATAACTGAGGTTCACTCAGGTTGTAAAGATTGAAATGTTGGCCAGGTGACACTGGGTATTTTTCAAATGTTGGCTAGGTGAGAAGCAACCCATTTTGATATCATATTCCTTATCAGCCCGAGAGTCCCGATATCAGCCCGAGGGGCCAAAGGCCCCGAGGGCTGATATCGGGACCGAGGGCTGATAAGGGATTTGATATCAAAATGGTCATATTATAAACTTTTTATCATATGTTCAAGTAACAAAAAATCAAGTCAACAGGAAAAACAATTAGATAATTTAATCAACAATGTCAACTGAAACAGATTATTACTACAAGATGATATTCAGTCAATTCTGAATAAATAATCGGGCCAAATAATTACCCAAATCCACTGGGGAGATTGCTTCCAGGTTTCGTAACTCTTCAACAGAGGCAAGAAAAGATCTGATCAGTCTGACGTCCGACTCCGTTTTTCTGTGAGTGTTTGTGTTTTTCATACTTTTGACGAAGTTCTCCGTGTCCTCGTCACAACCGAACCTTGCACTCTTCTCCGCATTTTCCTTATTAATGAGGTCATCCAATTCAAGTATTCTAGACGCTAGAGAATTAAGTATTTCCTCTCCCTGGTTTGTTAACATTTTGTTTGTTAACGTCTGCTCAACACACTGTCTAAGCAAAAAACCAACTGACAGCGCAAATCCGGATTTTACAGAAGTAGAGGTGTTCCGAACAGGGGGTGCTTCACGAGAATTGTTATCGCATGGGGGTGGGGTGTATTACGAGAAACTTATCACACGGGTGACCGGAAGTGGTATCAGGAGTGGTCAGAAGTTATCCCCCCATGCGATAACAATTCTCGTAATGCACCCCCTGTTCGGTACTTCTGTATTGGATATGGGAAGCGCTCGAAGCGTTCCGAGTAAAATCCGGATTTGCGCTGTCAGTTGGTTTTTTGCTTAGACAGTGTGTTAAGCAGACGTCAACAAACAAAATGTTAACAAACCAGGGAGAGGAAATACTTAATTCTCTAGCGTTTAGAATACTTGAATTGGATGACCTCATTGATAAGGAAAATGCACTGAATATCATCTTGTAATAATCTGTTTCAGTTGACATTGTTGATTAAATTATCTATTTGTTTTTCATGTTGACTTGATTTTTTGTTACTTGAACATATGATAAAAAGTTTATAGTATGACCATTTTGATATCATATCCCTTATCAGCCCTCGGTTGGCCCCGAGGGCTGATATCGGGACTCTCGGGCTGATAAGGGATATGATATCAAAATGGTCATATAATAACCTCTAAATAATTCTTAATATAGAATCAAACAGGCCAGAGTTCACCAAAGTGCGTGAGACAAAGAAATAATTTCGTTTTACATATTTATTTTGCATTCAAACACATATCGTGACCTCAACACTTAAACACTTTTAAAAAAGAGGTGTGTAGTAAATATCAAGTAGATTTCATGGCGGATGTCGTCGATGAAGCAGAAGACGCTTACTCTTCCGTAACACCTGGTCTTACTCTCCTTGTATTTTTTCAAGGGGCCCCGTGTAAAACCCTCGAGGTATGCCATGTTTTCTGATTTATTTGATGAACTCCCTTTGGGTTCGTTTGTTGCCTGCTCCGTTTCCCGATAAAGATGAAGTCCTTTATGGTCAACCGTGTTTTCATATTTAGATGACGTCCCCAAAGTCTGCTGTGTTGTCTGATTTAGGTGGGAGTCTTTGTGGTCTCCTTTGTTTGCGAGTCAGATGAAGTCCCTTTAGGAAACCTTGGTGTTTGCTTAGATGAACCTTGTGGTATGAACCTTGTGGTTTGCCGTATCTTCTTATTCAGATTATCTCTTTTGTAGTCAACCGTGTTTTCTTTTTAGAATACCTTTAAGTTTGCCGTGTTTTCTATTCAGACTGCCTTTAAATTTGCCGTGTTTTCTATTTAGACTCCCTTTTAGTTTGCCGGGTTTTCTATTAAGACTCCCTTTTAGTTTGTCGTGTTTTCTATTTAGACTCCCTTTTAGTTTGTCGTGTTTTCTAATTTGGTTGAAATTGCTTGTGGTCTCTTGTAGTTTCTTATTTCGATAAATTCCTTAGAGGTATGTTACGTTTACCTAACGAATTTGGATACGTTACTTCATTTGTAAGTTATACTGATAACGTTCAGTGTGATGTTTTGTGCTGTGTTGTTATTACTAAATATCAAAGTCTATCTATGCCATGTTCAGATATATCTATAATGTCTTGTCGATAAATGATAAGAACTGTTATACATTGAACTTCAAATCAAGGACACTACATACACAACATCTACACTAGTGTACCCAATGGTTTCGTTGTCACAACATACAAAACATCCTCACTAGTGTACCCAGTGGTGTCATTGTCAATACATACACAAAATCTACACTAGTGTACCCAGTGGTGTCATTGTCAATACATACATAACATCCACTCTAGTGTACCCAGTGGTTTCGTTGTCACTACATACACAACATCCACACTAGTTTACACAGTGGTGTCATTGTCACTACATACACAACATATACACTAGTGTACCCAGTGGTTTCGTTGTCATTACATACACAGCATCCACACTAGTGTACCCGGTGGTGTCATTCTCACTACAAACATAACATCCACACTAGTGTACCGAGTGGTGTCATTGTCACTACATACACGACATCCACACTAGTGTACCTAGTGGTTTCTTGTCACTACATACACAACATCCACACTAATGTACCCAGTGGTGTCATTGTCACTACATACACAACATCCACACTAGTCTACACGGTGGTGTCATTGTCAATACATTCACAACATCCACACTAATGTACCCAGTGGGGTCATTGTCACTACATACACAACATCCCCACTAGTTTACCCAGTGGTGTCATTGTCACTACATATACAACATCCACACTAGTGTACCCAGTTGTTTCGTTGTCACTACATACACAACATCCACACCAGTTTACACGGTGGTGTCATTGTCAATACATACCCAACATCCACACTAATGTACCCAGTGGGGTCATTGTCACTACATACACAACATCCCCACTAGTTTACCCAGTGGTGTCATTGTCACTACATATACAACATCCACACTAGTGTACCCAGTTGTGTCGTTGTCACCACATACACAACATCCACGCTAATGTACCCAGTGGTTTCGTTGTCACCAAATACACAACATCCACACTAATGTACCCAGCGGTGTCATTGTCACTACATACACAACACAACATCCACACTAGTGTACCCAGTTGTGTCGTTGTCACCACATACACAACATCCACACCAATGTACCCAGTGGTGTCATTGTCACTAAATACACAACATCCACACTAGTGGACCCAGTGGATTTGATGTCACTACATACACAACATCCACACTAGTGGACCCAGGGGTTTCGTTGTCACTACATACACAACATCCACACCAGTTTACACGGTGGTGTCATTGTCAATACATACACGACATCCTCACTAGTGTACCTAGTGGTTTCTTGTCACTACATACACAACATCCACACTACTAGTGTGCCCAGTGGTTTCGTTGTCACTACATACACAGCATCCACACTAGTTTACACGGTGGTGTCATGGTCAATACATACACAACATCCACACTAGTTTACATGGTGGTGTCATTGTCAATACATGCACAACATCCACACTAATGTACCCAGTGGGGTCATTGTCACTACATACACAACATCCCCACTAGTTTACCCAGTGGTGTCATTGTCACTACATATACAACATCCACACTAGTGTACCCAGTTGTGTCGTTGTCACCACATACACAACATCCACACTAGTTTACATGGTGGTGTCATTGTCAATACATGCACAACATCCACACTAATGTACCCAGTCGTGTCATTGTCACTACATACACAACATATACACTAGTGTACCCAGTGGTTTCGTTGTCATTACATACACAACATCCATTCTAGTGTACCCAGTGGTGTCATTGTCACTCCATACACAACATCCACACTAGTGTACCTAGTGGTGTCATTGTCAATGCATACACAACATCCACACTAGTGTACACAGTGGTGTTGTCAATACATACACAACATCCACACTAATGTCCCCAGTGGTTTCGTTGTCACCACATACACAACATCCACACTAGTTTACACGGTGGTGCCATTGTCAATACATACACAACATCCACTCTAGTGTACCCAGTTGTTTCGTTGTCACCACATACACAACATCCACACTAGTGTACCGTACCCAGTGGTGTCATTGTCACTACATATACAACATCCACACTAGTGTACCCAGTTGTGTCGTTGTCACCACATACACAACATCCACGCTAATGTACCCAGTGGTTTCGTTGTCAACACATACACAACATCCACAATAGTGTACCCAATGGTTTCGTTGTCACTACATACACAACATCCACACTAGTTTACACGGTGCTGTCATTGTCAATACATACACAACATCCACACTCGTGTAACCAGTTGTTTCGTTGTCACCACATACAACTACATACACAACATCCACACTAGTGGACCCAGTGGATTTGATGTCACTACATACACAACATCCACACTAGTGTACCTAGTGGTGTCATTGTCAATGCATACACAACATCCACACTAGTGTACACAGTGGTGTCATTGTCAATACATACACAACATCCACACTAGTTTACACAGTGTGTACCGAGTGGGGTCATTGTCACTACATACACAACATACCCACTAGTTTACACAGTGTGTACCGAGTGGGGTCATTGTCACTACATACACAACATCCACACTAGTGTACCTAGTGGTTTCGTTGTCAAAACATACACAACATCCACACTAGTGTACACAGTGGTGTCATTGTCACTACATACATAACATCCACACTAGTGTACCCAGTGGTGTCATTGTCACTACATACACAACATCCACACTAGTGTACCTAGTGGTGTCATTGTCAATACATACACAACATCCACTCTAGTGTACCCAGTGGTTTCTTTGTCACTACATACACAACATCCACACTAGTTTACACAGTGGTGTCGTTGTCAATACATACACAACATCCACACTAGTGTACCTAGTGGTGTCATTGTCAATACATACACAACATCCACACTAGTGTACCTAGTGGTTTCGTTGTCAAAACATACACAACATCCACACTAGTGTACACAGTGGTGTCATTGTCACTACATACATAACATCCACACGAGTGTACCCAGTGGTGTCATTGTCACTACATACACAACATCCACACTAGTGGACCCAGTGGTTTCGTTGTCACTACATACACAATATCCACACTAGTTTACACATTGGTTTTTGTTGTCACTACATACACAACATATACACTAGTGTACCCAGTGGTTTCGTTGTCATTACATCCACAACATCCACACTAGTGTACCCAGTGGTGTCAACTAGTGTACCCAGTTGTTTCGTTGTCACTACATACACAACATCCACTCTAGTGGACCCAGTGGTTTCTTTGTCACTACATACACAACATCCACACTAGTGGCCCCAGTGGTGTCATTGTCAATACATACACAACATCCACACTAGTGTACCTAGTGGTTTCGTTGTCAAAACATACACAACACCCACACTAGTGTACACAGTGGTGTCATTGTCAATACATACATAACATCCACACTAGTTTACACATTGGTTTCGTTGTCACTACATACACAACATCCACTCTAGTGTACCCAGTGGTTTCTTTGTCACTACATACACAACATCCACACTAGTTTACACAGTGGTGTCATTGTCACTACATACACAACATCCACACTAGTTTACACAGTAGTTTCGTTGTCACTACATAAACAACATCCACTCTAGTGTACCCAGTGGTGTCATTGTCAATACATACATAACATCCACACTAGTTTACACATTGGTTTCGTTGTCACTACATACACAACATCCACACTAATGTACCCAGTGGTTTCGTTGTCACCACATACACAACATCCACACTAGTGTACCCAATGGTTTCGTTGTCACTACATACACAACATCCACACTAGTGTACCCAATGGTTTCGTTGTCACTACATACACCACATCCACACTAGTGTACCCAGTGGTGTTGTTGTCACCACATACACAACATCCACACTAATGTACCCAGTGGTGTCATTGTTACTTCATACACAACATCCACACTAGTGTGGCCAGTGGTTTCGTTGTCACTACATACACAACATCCACATTAGTTTACACAGTGGTTTCGTTGTCACTACATACACAACATCCACACTAGTGTGGCCAGTGGTTTCGTTGTCAACCCAGTGGTGTCATTGTCACTACATACACAACATCCACACTAGTGTACCCTATGGTTTCGTTGTCACTACATACACAACATCCACTCTAGTGTACCCAGTAGTTTCGTTGTCAAAACCTATTTCTCACTATGAGATTGTGACAAAACTTGCATGTGATAAAGCTGAACACGGATGAAACACACAAAACCCGCTTTCTCTTCCGGAACAGCAGGTCTTATATTTCTCGTACTTTTTAAACGGTTTTCTCGTAGTCTCTCCTTAACTAAAAGGGTTGCCCTTTTGTCAACGATTTTGAGTTCATATTAACGTTTTGATGACATATCGGTAATATCTCGACTTTTTTATGAATGAGAGATGGACAATACCATGAAAAATATATATCATAAAGGAATCTGGTGAGCTACAAAATCGTGATGACTTTCATAAATCTGCTGCATGGAAATGGAAACGAAAGCAACATTGTATTGATCGCATACCAGACATCATTTGCAATTATCTGTAAATCTACATTTTCTGAGTCTGATTTGAATTTTGAAATATTCATAGTTTGACTCCAAGCATTTTTTGTCGAAACAATGGTCACCTACACTATATACAGCCACATCTCCGTTAGGAGGTGGTTAGATTGTATCTTAAAACGCAGTTGAAGTAATGGCTGTTTTGACATCGATAACAGGGTAGTTATATGATAAACGTGTTTATCATATAAATCGATTTCGGGTTGATAGTAGGAGAATACTCAGGATGAAGTTGAGAACGACTTGAGAATTGTTTTTCCTTTTGGGAATTCATTTTCTCAAAGGAGAATGCTTGTTCGCGCTATTAGACGTTATATAATAACGAAAAAACATTGTGAGAATAACAACCCCATTTTAAGCTTATAAACGTTTATTGGGAAGCCAATAACAAGATCGATTTTTTAATTATCTTTCTGCATCCTTTTAAGGTGCATGGTATTCCTCCGCGTTAAACGTGTACTATCTGTTAATGTACGTCACCGACCGTGAGTCTCGATTTTCATTAGGCCTAGACGTCGGATGAAAGATATGGGACTTAAATACTGTTTTTAAATGGAGAAATATATGAGGTAAATTGTAGTTAGATATAGATGAAAAACAGTTCATCACACAGTATTTTCAGATTGTGTCATTCGAACAATTTTTGCAACAATTTATCCACGTGCTGGCGACGAGAACATTGTTTTATCGACAATCCTTGAAAACACAAGTGTGATATTCTATACGTATCATGCTCAAAGCGAACGAGAGACGTACTCATTTACAAATCCTATATATTTAGCAGCATACCTGTAAACACTTTCGATCATTCTCATCGTTACCTTTGAAGTGTTTCTCTGTAGCGTCTGCAAATGGCGTGACTTTCATCAAAATGATAAGGCAGTCTCCTATTAAGAAACTGCTATAAAACAATCAAAATATAAGTTAGTAAGAAGTCATTTAATACTTTTGATTTGATACACACCTATGCCTCCTGTAAATAGGAGGGTTGCTCTGACGAACTGCCGAATGCTTTGTACTCTATCTCTATCTTGAAACCTGACGGATACCTTTCTAATTAAGGAGAGAAAGCTTTAACTCGCCGTGTTATATACCATTCATTACCAGATAATTTTCAAATGTTATGCTGATTATATACAGCTAGACGTGTACACAAAGTCATTTATTCGGTCTACAAGAAGGTTATGGAGTTGACTTGATAAATCTGACAGATTATATCACCATTGGCATATACTGTCACCTGTCACACACGTTTTATCGAACGGCTTGAATGCCTTATTCCGATATCTACCGGTTCTTTTTGTTTATGTGGAAGTCTTGAGAGATTTATTCAATGTAGATACTTTTACTTATCTTCCATTGTGATGCTGGTAATGAACAGGCATATCGTTGTTTTTGTCTATTCACGATTTTCAAATCCGCTAATTGGATTAGTTAATTCCCTTATGAACATCGGTATTAGCCAGTCCCCCATCTTAATGGGGAGATACAGATCTCACATTCCAGACAAAAGTTATTGTCATACTACCTGTAAAGTAATTAATAAAATCAAGATATATCAAATCAATGGACAATAATTGTAACCGAACCCTTCTATTACCCGCCACCTCTTCCACCACATTCTTTAATTTGGCCATCACTTGTTGTGGTTGTTGTACTGTCAGGAGACGGCCTCGGAAGGTCGGGAAACTTTCGACAAATCCCTCTGATTTCTTTCAATAACATATGTTTGAACGAGGAAGTATCTGTGACTGCCACTATATTAACAGTCTCTAAACATATGGCGATATTTTGTGTGCTGTTTACAATAATTATAGGACAGTTATGCAAACCGATTATTGAGGAAAAATCAATTATGAATGTGTTACACCTATAATGTACACCGTATATTGAAACATCAATCGTGTTTATATAATGCTTCCATTTTGAGAAAAACAAAGTTACCGTAAAGTCCGTTCTACATTGCTATGCCATATTGATGTACGTAAGGAAATTGTAAATATTTACTGATGAGCTGTAAACCTTTCACTTCAATAAAGAATAAGAAATTCAAATTACAAAAATACCAGTGCGACAGGCAAGGGCAAGAGTGTATGACGAGCCCTATGTCACGGTCCGTAATCACAACGCTGTCCTGATAGCTGGCTTAGCTTAACGGTCGGTAATCTTATCTCTGACCTGATAGCTGGCTTAACTTAACGGTCGGGAATCATATCTCAGACCTGATAGCTGGCTTAGCTTAACCCTATGTCACGGTCCGTAATCACAACGCTGTCCTGCTAGCTGTCTTAGCTTCACCCTATGTCACTGTCCGTAATCACAACGCTGTCCTGATAGCTGGCTTAGCTTAACCCTATGTCACGGTCCGTAAACCACAACGCTGTCCTTATAGCTGACTTAGCTTAACCCTATGTCACGGTCCGTAATCATATCTCTGACCTGATATCTGGCTTAGCTTAACGGTCGGTAATCTTATCTCTGACCTGATAGCTGGCTTAGCTTAACGGTCGGTAATCATATCTCTGTCCTGATAGCTGGCTTACCTTAACGGTCGGTAATCATATCTCTGACCTGATAGCTGGCTTAGCTTAAACATGTTTTAATAAACACAAAAACTGTCTGCAGCCAACCGTGCCGATACTATCAGGCGTAGTCAAGAGCCGAAGGCATCGTCGTCAATACAAAGATATTTGTTGATTTCCCAACGACCCGTTTCAACCTGGACGGCTAAGTATATTTAAAGTGTATATAGATAGAAGCATTATCATGGTTACTTATAAACAGTTGTTGTGTTTCATTTTCCAGTCAAGGGGTCGACGTTGCATAATTTTCAAATATTTAAGGATTAACTTGAATGTATTTGTTATGTTATGGAGAAAAAACGGAGTGTACTCTAAATAAACCGCGAAGCGGTTTATGATGAGAGTACACTCCGTTTTTTTGTGTTATAGCTCCAAAATATATTCAAGTTAATCCTTATAATTTAATATCCTTTACACAATCCCTGTGGAAATCCGCTTTTATTGATGGACTCTTTTCTCTTAGAAATTGTTACGCCGCTGTATAAGCCAATCAAAAGCGACGTTACAAACGGCGACGTCATTTTTTAGGTTATGGTCTGATAACGTAATTTTTTAAGCCAATTATTTCTTTTTAGAGATTCTAAAAAAAAATCAAAACTTTTGCAAAATATTTATTCAATCATTAACGCCTTAAATTTCTTAGCATGCGTCATAATTAATTGACGTATTTTATAATTGAGAATACTATAATTTGCTGTTAATTTCCAACATTTGTAAAATTCAGATGTCAGCCCTCCTAGTTATATTGATGAATTTGTTCTCAGTATAATACAATTTTTCAGTTTACTGTCCATGCCTTCTTTGGAGTAAAACAGGTGAAATTCCGTCACACACCAAAGGTTTTACATCCACTAACATAAAACGCTTGTAGTACAATACATACATGTATCAAAAAAAATATTAGTTCAATCATGTGTTGGTTTATAAATGAGTACCAAATATATAATGACATCATTCGATATTCGATAGATCAGAAAAGTGATATTGACCTCGACTTCGTCTCATTTTATGTCGGTTATTATCGCTTTCTCAGGGTTATATAACCACATATTCACCCCAAAGTCCATAACTGATAAACATATAATACCCGTTTTTACTAACTCTTTTATATTGATGTAGGGTTAAAACCTTATAACAAACAAATCTGAATCGTGTTCGTAACATTGACAGGTTTACCATCTCATGTAGTAAGAAAACCTCTATACCCGGAAGAAAATGAATGAAGGACAAACAAATCATCAAAATCTTCACTGAAAAATGGCTTATATAGTAAATGATCGTCTCCATCCTCGCGTAAAAAAAGAATTTACCAATTGTGACCTTATAAATGTAACCTAAATTGCCTTAGAAGCGGATAACATGTAGGGCTTCTTCAGAACCAGAGATTCTGCGGTGTCTTCTGCTAAGGGGAATCTAGAATCTAGAATTTATCTGCCACCACATTGAAACACTTAATTTATTTTTCTTTGCTATTTTCCTTCTTCTTTCTTTCAAGGCTTCCACTTTATATGACTGAAGCTGTTTTGAAGACGTTAACCTAACACACACTAACGCTCTATTACTTCAGCACCGCCATTCTTTATACTAGTATGTATTACAATGGACCTTGTACGCTGGACATTAACAAGACCTGGTCAGAGATGTGGCACATTCCGGCAGAAAGTCATGTATGTGGGCACTTTAGTGACAGTACATATATCTTAGATGTTTACAGTCATTAGGTGATGCTAAGGGATACTCTCCTCACAGTACATATATCTTAGATGTTTACAGTCATTAGGTGATGCTAAGGGATACTCTCCTCACAGTACATATATCTTAGATGTTTACAGTAATTAGAGGATGCTAAGGGATACTCTCCTCACAGTACATATATCTTAGATGTTTACAGTCATTAGGTGATGCTAAGGGATACTCTCCTCACAGTACATATATCTTAGATGTTTACAGT
>NW_018407748.1:185067-201828 GCF_002113885.1 Mizuhopecten yessoensis | reverse complement strand
ATCCTCGATACGTTTATGTTATCTACACGAATATTATAATGAAAGATCCTCGATACGTTTATGTTATCTACACGAATGTTATAATGAAAGATCCTCGACACGTTTCTTTTATCTACGCGAATGTTATAAGGAAAGAGCCTCGATACGTTTCTTTTATCTACACGAATGTTACATGTATAATGAAAGATCCTCGATACGTTTCTTTTATCTACACGAATGTTATAATGAAAGAGTCTCGATACGTTTATTTTATCTACACGAATGTTATAATGAAAGATCCTCGATACGTTTATGTTATCTACACGAATATTATAATGAAAGATCCTCGATACGTTTCTTTTATCTACGCGAATGTTATAAGGAAAGAGCCTCGATACGTTTCTTTTATCTACACGAAGGTTATAATGAAAGATCCTCGATACGTTTCTTTTATCTACACGAATGTTATAATGAAAGAGTCTCGATACGTTTATTTTATCTACACGAATGTTATAATGAAAGATCCTCGATACGTTTATGTTATCTACACGAATATTATAATGAAAGATCCTCGATACGTTTCTTTTATCTACGCGAATGTTATAAGGAAAGAGCCTCGATACGTTTCTTTTATCTACACGAAGGTTATAAGGAAAGATCCTCGATACGTTTCTTTTATCTACACGAATGTTATAATGAAAGATCCTCAATACGTTTATTTTATCTACACGAATGCTATAAGGAAAGAGCCTCGATACGATTATTTTATCTACACGAATGTTATAATGAAAGAGCCTCGATACGTTTCTTTTATCTACACGAATGTTATCAGGAAAGAGCCTCGATACGTTTATGTTATCTACACGAATGTTATAAGGAAAGATCCTCGATACGTTTACTTTATCTACACGAATGTTATAAGGAAAGAGCCTCGATACGTTTATTTTATCTACACGAATGCTATAAGGAAAGGAACTCGATACGTTTATTTTATCTACACGAATGTTATAAGGAAAGGAACTCGATACGTTTATTTTTTCTACACGAATGTTATAAGGAAAGAGCCTCGATACGTTTCTTTAAAAACTTGCTGAATCCCAGTGTTATAAAGGAAAGATAAATTGGTGATACACCATGATGTCATGATAAAAGCCGGGTGAAGAGCTTGAGAGAGAAAACCTGGTACTCACATTCTACATACTGTATCTGGATTAAAAACACAACTTCGGTATTTGTTAAAGAAACTTTTTGTAGTATTGACAGATAATGCAGAAGAATATGACATCACAAGTTTGACAATTATTTTGATCAATTTGTTATTGTATTCGTTCATAGCTAAATTCTTATTCTTCAGCACAACTCCGCAACAATTACGCACTTGCGGATATGTCTTCTAACGTATTGAAGCTAAAACAAACACCGTAAAAATACTAAATACATTTTGCTTTACGTTTTGATGAAATGCTCGACTTCCAGTGGTAAACACATACAAATGAGCTTGACGAATGCCATTGTTTCAGCCTTGTATAACCAATACCCTGATTGTTGTTTCTGTCGGTATTTCGCCGATATTTATCATTCTTGCACATCATGGTTCAGCGTTCGACATCGACTTTCAGTGTATACCTGTCGTATACCTGTATACCCGCATCTCAAAATGAATATGTACCCCGCTTCTAGCCACATTAAGAAGAACTATTCAACCAACCATAAACAAACCTCGCTTCACAGAGACGTCACTAGATACTAGAAATTCGAACTAGTCAACCATTCAGAAAGTAGATCAATAATGTATAAATATATTACAGTGTCTCGAGCTTATACATTAATATTCTGCTGGGGGTTTTCAAAAGAAATGTTTTCAATTTTTTCAACAGTTCACGAATTCCACAAACATTCACTCTCGTGCAAAGCATCAACACTTAAAATTTCAGACTTTAGATGTTTTATTTGTGAAAACGATTGGAGGGATAGGAACAGGTGAAAGAAACATGTTAGAAATTAGAAGACATGGATGACCGGTTTTGTGGAATGTGTATATGTGTAAGATACATTGATAGGTATTACTTTGTATTGTAACGTATAACGCCGTCCAAGTATATAAAATGTAGAAACAGGTGAACAGAAACATTTTAGCAGAGATACTGGAGGAGGGGAGCTTATAAAAAGGCTTTTAAATGAAAACACGGGGACCCAATTACCCCTACATGCAACGTTTCGTCGAAGGGGATGAGGGGACTTCCTTAAATATTTCTTAATTCGTCAATTTCTATCATTTCCTTTATTCTTCTATGTTCTTTAAACAAGGGGATATATGGAGAACCTCATTTCTTCAAACAAGGGGCTAGATGGAGTACCCCATTTCTTCAAACAAGGTGCTTGACGGAGCACCCCATTTATTTAAGCAATGGGCTAGACGGAGCACCCCATTTATCTAAACAAGGGGCTAGACGGAGCACCCCATTTATTTAAACAAGGTGCTAGACGGAGCACCCCATTTCGTCAAACAAGGTGCTAGACGGAGCACCCCATTTATTTAAGCAAGGGGCTAGACGGAGCACCCCTTTTATTTAAACAAGGGGCTAGACGGAGCACCCCATTTATTTAAACAAGGGGCTAGATGGAGCACCCCATTTATTTAAGCAAGGGGCTAGACGGAGCACCCCATTTATTTAAACAAGGGGCTAGACGGAGCACCCCATTTATTTAAACAAGAGGCTAGACGGTACTCCCAATTACTTTCTGCATTTCTTTATTGTTCCCTAAGCAGAGAACTTACAGGATAATCTCTATGATTCCTCCTTTAGTTCTTCAATAATTCCTATGCAAGCGCTAAGAGGGAACCGATGGTTCCTTCTTTAATTCTTCAATGTTCTTTAAGTAGGGAACATCCCAATTATGCAGTATGCAGCACCAATTTATTATATTAACACTATATATTATTTTATTGGAAACTAACCCTTCAGCCGCTTATTTCTTCCAGTTACGGACCCTGACTACTGTTTTAATCACAGATCTCCAGCTGTATACTTGTTGATTATTGTTTCAGACGCACGAGTTCAGGGACTACCCCTTATGTCTTCACCTTTACCGACACTGCTCATCCTAGTATGTTACTACATATTTGTGTACTATGGACGCACAATCATGGCTGACAGAAAGCCACTTCAGCTGAAACGATTGATCATGCTCTACAACTTAGGAATGGTGATTTTCTCCCTGTACATGGCTAAGGAAGTAAGTACCAGCGCCGTTCAATCAGGGTCACTCAAAATTGACAGTTAATACTAATATACCAATAACGTACGTGTTTAACTTCACATTTTTGTGAATGAGGATAATTGATACATAATTGTGTTGATGAGGATACTTGTTACGTATTTGCGTTAATGAGGATACTTGTTACGTATTTGTGATGATGAGGATACTTGTTACGTATTTGCGTTGATGAGGATACTTGTAACGTATTTGCGTTGATNGGATACTTGTTACGTATTTGTGTTGATGTGGATACTTGTTACGTATTTGTGTTGATGTGGATACTTGTTACGTATTTGTGTTGATGTGGATACTTGTTACGTATTTGTGTTGATGAGGATACTTGTTACGTATTTGCGTTGATGAGGATGCTTGTTACGTATTTGTGTTGATGTGGATACTTGTTACGTATTTGTGTTGATGAGGATACTTGTTACGTATTTGCGTTAATGAGGATACTTGTTACGTATTTGTGATGATGAGGATACTTGTTACGTATTTGCGTTGATGAGGATACTTGTAACGTATTTGCGTTGATGTGGATACTTAATACGTATTTGCGTTGATGAGGATACTTGATACGTATTTGCGTTGATGAGGAAGCTCGATACACATTTACACATTTCACAGAAAAAAACAAATTGTATAATGTACTCGGGAAACAGATGAAAAAGGGAAATCATTGTACTCTTAAAATGATACTATTAGTGCTAATTTGAGGCTTTGTTACGTTTAGAACTGTAAAAAGTATTATACTATTAGATTACAATAGTATAAGTGTTATAGCCCATAAGGGGAAATGTAAAAAAAAACAATGAAATTCGTTAAATACGTATATCTTGGGTATTACAATATGGACATTTTTTTCGGAGATCTATAGCAGGCCATTGCCCAGTTTTCACTATATATTTATAATTGGAATTTTTCTACATTTAGATGTTCTATATAACTTTCAAATAACCACATTTTGTAAAAAGAAAATAATAAATAAAAAGAAAAATAAACTCCTTTAGTAGATATTATGTAACATTTTTTGTTTTTTAAACAAGGTTTTGAAGGTGTAATAAATTATCATTTACAGTAAATGATTCTTACAGTCGGTTATTTTTTTTGAGTATTATGCTTGGCATTGTTTCCTCCACATCAATACAAAAAATCTGAAAGAACTTATTTAAGCAAATTTGTGTAGGATATTTCATAGAAGAAAAGATACATAAATGTTTCGTTTGAATACAATTTGCATATTTTACAAGGTTAAAAAGTCTTAATATGAGTCTGAACTGTTAAATAAGAGTCAACATTGCGCATTAGTGATGAATCTCATGTTTATTACGATCTTGTTTCTTGTTCACAAAAAGCAAATTATATATAGATAAATGCTTCTTTAGAATGCCAATTATAATTTAATTTAAACAATTCATTATTTGTAAAATTACAATTTTTTGAATGAGTAGTATTTTCCTCCTAAGTCATACTTTGATGTTACTCTTACCCCCGATGGAGCATTAATATGACGTATATGTTAATATGTAACCTCTGTGTATTTGGATTGCAAAGAGAAATAATGAGCTCAGAACATGCAAGTCTGACTACGTACAGCACAATAGTTAATAGAAATACCCGTTTTAAATAATTAATGATGAAATAACAATGGAGGGGTCGAGAGAGCTATACCGATATTTAACCAACAAATTTGATGCTGATGATTGTAAAATAAATTGATGTATTAAATATTTATAACAGACAAACTGATTTGTAGGTAAACCCTTTAAATGTTTAATTCAGTAGGTACGCTACACATGGACTGTTGGTGAAAGGTTCATTAATTTTTGTTTATAAAAAATAAAGGTTCACCCAGATAATGACACTATGAATTATAGACAAATTGCAATTTTATTTCCACCAGGTGTGTTTGAAAACCTCTTTGCTTGAATCTTAGAAATACTCGGGCGAGTTGAATGGCATATGATAAAAACCAAGCTTTCACATTCTATGACTTAACGTACTCGTATGATGGAAAAGAAACTAAATTGCGATTTCATTCATTTTATCTGTGGGCAAAAATGTTGATCAATCCAATATATGGTAGGATTATACAAAGAAAATCAAATCAGGATATGTAGACTATATTTATATGAAAAATAGGGTTTAAATATATAATTTATTATAGGTAAATGTTATATTTTTATACAGAGTTCTAGCGATAGGCTAATCTTCTACATGAGGAAAAGGTACAGGATTCGCCAATGGCTAAATATGTATTTATCTCAATAAAGAATGTCTGTTAGTTTTAAAAGCACTTTTCCATTTTTTACTGTATTTCCTTATATTTCTGAGTAGAAACGACATGTTCGTTTTACCTTTAGTACCACTGGTCAATTTTACATGGACGATATGGCCATTTATAAAGAAAAAATTGGATGAATTGAACCATAAATTTTGAATAAGGTGCTTCCTTATTTCATATCTCAGGTGTGTTTAAAGTCAGTAGTCTTCCTTATTTCATATCTCAGGTGTGTTTAAAGTCAGTAGTATTCCTTATTTCATATCTCAAGTGTGTTTAAAGTCAGTAGTATTCCTTATTTCATATCTCAGGTGTGTTTTCATTCAGAAGTATTCATTATTTCATATCTAAGGTGTGTTTAAATTGAGTAGTATTCCTTATTTCATATCTCAGGTGTGTTTACATTCAGTAGTATTCATTATTTCATATCTAAGGTGTGTTTAAATTCAGTAGTATTCCTTATTTCATATCTCAGGTGTGTTTTATAAATTCAGTAGTATTCCTTATTTCATATCTCAGGTGTTTTTAAATTCAGTAGTATTCCTTATTTCATATCTCAGGTGTGTTTAAATTCAGTAGTATCGGCTTAACCGGATATATGACCTGCATTCTATTGGAAATTCATGCTAATTCAATGAAGCTAAAACTTGAATGTTGAAAAGCTTGATCGCTGTGTAGGATGTCTTAGAGAAGGGAAGACATATTGACGTTTCGGTTGAATGAATATAACATATTTAAAAGGAAGTTAAGTGTATTACAAACTCCACGCTTATTAATTATTTTTTTAAGAAATGAAGGTATATCTTGCCAATGTCCGTATAGATATGAAGTGCGGGCTTTTACAAATTTTTAACGAGTTTGATTTTTATTTTAAAAGACAATTTGATAGAAAAGAACTAAACTAAAATAAATACTGTAGGAAGGACTTACTATTTATGTAAAAAGAATAACAGTTAAATGTAAAGTGTAATATCTGTAAGTGGTACACTCTATACAAAGTACATTTTGTATGTGTTATATCAGGGGTTTAAGATCACCGTACCACTGCTTATAACTGGTACTTAGTAGTGGGGACAGTATTCTGACTATAACTTTGATAAATGTTTTCTGAAAAGGAAACCATACCTTGCGGGAGTCGGATGAGAAAAAATAAATTGAAATAAACGAAATACAATCAACAACAGCGACGTGAGTGAAACAATTCAACGGGGCTAGACAGCATCCGAACCCTGGACCGAGATTGTTTTGCTTTTTCTTTGATGATATTTGTGCTTCCTAACAATTATTGGTGTATTGTATATACCTGTAAATATGTTATAGAAGGTAGGGGATACAATGCGGTAGTCTCGGCTGGTGGATTACTTAGTCCACGAGATAACGCCTTAACCTTGTTAGCCAAAAGCTGTTGGATTTCTTAGTCCACGAGCTAACGCATTAACCTTGTTAGACAAAGGCTGGCGGATTACTTAGTCCACGGGATATCGCCTTAACCTTGTTAGTCAAAGTCTGGCGGATTACTTAGTCCACGGGATATCGCCTTAACCTTGTTAGCCAAAAGCTGTTGGATTTCTTAGTCCACGAAATAACGCCTTAACCTTGCTGGCCAAAGGCTGGTGAATGACTTAGTCCACGAGATAATGCCTTAACCTTGTTAGCAAAAGGCTGGTGAATTACTTAGATCACGAGATAACGCCTTAAGCTTGTTAGCCAAAGGCTGGCAGAATTCTTAGTCCACGAGATAACGCTGTAACCTTGTGAGCCAAGGGCTGGTGAATTACTTAGTTCACGAGGTAACGCCTTAACCTTGCTGGCCAAAGGCTGGTGAATGACTTAGTCCACGAGATAACGCTGTAACCTTGTGAGCCAAAGGCTGGTGAATGACTTAGTCCACGAGATAACGCCTTAAGCTTGCTAGCCAAAGGCTGGTGAATGACTTAGTCCACGAGATAATGCCTTAACCTTAAGCTTGTTAGCCAAAGGCTGGCAGAATTCTTAGTCCACGAGATAACGCATTAACCTTGTTAGACAAAGGATGGCGTATTTCTTAGTCCACGAGATCACGCCTTAACCTTGTTAGTCAAAGGCTGTCGGATTTCTTAGGCCACGAGATAACGCCTTAAGCTTGTTAGCCAAAGGCTGGCAGAATTCTTAGTCCACGAGATAACGCTGTAACCTTGTGAGCCAAAGGCTGGTGAATGACTTAGTCCACGAGATAACGCCGTACCCTTGTTAGCCAAAGGCTGGCAGAATTCTTAGTCCACGAGATAATGCCTTAACCTTAAGCTTGTTAGCCAAAGGCTGGCGGGTTACTTAGTCCACGAGATGACGCCGTAACCTTTTTAGCCAAAGGCTGTCGGCTTTCTTAGTCCACGAGATAATGCCTTAACCTTAAGCTTGTTAGCCAAAGGCTGGCAGAATTCTTAGTCCACGAGATAATGCCTTAACCTTAAGCTTGTTAGCCAAAGGCTGTCGGCTTTCTTAGTCCACGAGATAACGCATTAACCTTGTTAGCCAAAGGCTGGTGAATTACTTAGTTCACGAGATAACGCCTTAACCTTGCTAGCCAAAGGCTGGTGAATTACTTAGTCCGTGAGATAACGCCGTAACCTTGTTAGCCAAAGGCTGGTGAATTACTTAGTTCACGAGATAACGCCGTAACCTTGTTAGCCAAAGGATGGCGGATTTCTTAGTCCACGAGATAACGCCGTAACCTTGTTAGGCCATATTGTATCTATTACCATATTGTATCTATTACTATATATTTTAAATGCGCAAACACCTGTATCTTCCTTCCTACGTATAAAAATAAGGAACCAATAATCGAACAGCTTTCAATAAACAGAAATACCATTATGTTTATGTTAAGACGGTGTAACGTTGATAAACAGGACGACAGGCACCATTCACTAAGTATTGTACCTAACATGTAATGTATACTGTTTGCAGTTCGCTATGGCTGGGTGGCTGACGGGATACCAGCTGGGATGTCAACCAATCGATTACACACCGCGCGGTGATCGAGTGAGTACTTAGTACATGTTCCATTCGTGTTTGTCCGACTACGTTTTCATTACGTTTCTCGGAAATCGTTCTAGATAGCAACACACAACTTTAGCATGTGGCGTAGATGTGTCCTTAGCTATTTAGAGCAATGAAGAGTGCAAAATGTTGCATGGTTATTAAACTTCTCACATATATGTATCACCTCTTGATGATGTTTTAGTATCGGTTCAGACTGCCTAGGTCAGACTCAACAATAAGTGGGTGGGTGTTGTCATGGTCATATGTTTTGTTTCCGCATTGTCAAGAACTGCGTACATAAAGTGACAATATGTATACCGTATAAACCAGCGTAATAGGGTATGCATTATGGGTCAGGGATATGTATAACTAGATCATCTTTTCACTTTCCGATATATATATTACATATTTAACAGGCATGAGGTGTATCGATGTCTTTCAAACCAGCAAATAGTAAAGAACAAATCAATAAACAAATTGAAATTGTTTGCCGATTTTTATTTCTCATTTAAACGTTTATAGATTAATAATCGTGCGTAATTATGCAGAACAATTTTAGTTATTTAAATCCATGTGAAAGCTATTGATTTACATGGTGTAATACCTACGGGTTACCTTACTGAATTAAGTATTGTTGTAATACCCGGAGGTTTTGTTGTTTTCAGATGGCCATAGCAACATACCTGTTTTTTATATCTAAGATTATAGAGCTAACAGATACGGTACGTACCTGCACAACATGTTTTTGTACACATCCATATCACTCCTATGTCCTGGACACGTGGAGTCTCTCTCTTGTCCAATCAGATATAGAAATACAATGTTAACAGTTTGTTAAGTTTATACATATGTAATGCTTCAATTAATAAGCAAGAGGATTGGGCACATTCTATCCTCATCAGCTTGTGCCTTTGTTGACATACAGCATTTTTTTTATTTTTATTAATAATAAACAAGTTTTCGATTCATTTACCCATCCCAAATAACAAACAGATATACAAAAAGATATTTGAGTATACGGACCTTGTTGGATTGCTGTTATCTTAAGTTTTATGACGCTTTGTTAAACATGTTTGGTTTTTTTCAGATAATTTTTATAATGAAAAAGAAGTTTCATCAATTGACCTTTCTACATCTATTCCATCATGGATTTCTACCCTTCAACTGGTGGTTTGGCATAAAGTTTATCCCAGGTATGTGTTCCTAGTCCAGAGGTTTGAACAATGATACAATTTGTTCCGGGTAGGTGTCCCTAGTACTGAGCTATGGTCAATCGGTAGCGTTATCCAATGTATGTGTTCCTTGTCCAGAAGTATGAACAATCAGGTAGGTTGCACTAGTCCAATGGTAGATCAATAAAACAAGCTGGTCCGGGTAGGTTGCACTTGTCCATGTGTATAATACATAAAAACAAGCTGTTCCGGGTAGGCGGTACTTGTCCAGTTGTATGATACATACAAAAATTATTCCGGTTAGGTGGTACTAGTCCAGGTGTATAATACATAAAACAAATTGTTCCAGGTAGGTGGTACTTGTCCAGGTGTATAATACATAAAACCAAGCTGTTCCGGGTAGGTGGTACTAGTCCAGCTGTATGATACATACAAAAATTATTCCGGTAAGGTGGTACTAGTCCAGGTGTATAATATATAAAACAAATTGTTCCAGGTAGGTGGTACTAGTCCAGGTGTATAATACATCAAACAAATTGTTCCAGGTAGGTGGTACTTGTCCAGGTGTATAATACATAAAACAAATTGTTCTAGGTAGGTGGTACTACTCCAGGTGTATAATACATAAAACAAATTGTTCAAGGTAGGTGGTACTTGTCCAGGTGTATAATACATAAAACAAATTGTTCAAGGTAGGTGGTACTTGTCCAGGTGTATAATACATCAAACAAATTGTTCCAGGTAGGTGGTACTAGTCCAGGTGTATAATACATAAAACAAATTGTTCCAGGTAGGTGGTACTTGTCCAGGTGTATAATACATAAAACAAATTGTTCCAGGTAGGTGGTACGAGTCCAGGTGTATAATACATAAAGCAAATTGTTCAAGGTAGGTGGTACTTGTCCAGGTGTATAATACATAAAACAAATTGTTCTAGGTAGGTGGTACTTGTCCAGGTGTATGATACATAAAACAAATTGTTCTAGGTAGGTGGTACTTGTCCAGGTGTACGATACACAAAACAAATTGTTCCAGGAAGGTGGTACTTGTCCAGGTGTATAATACACAAAACAAATTGTTCTAGGTAGGTGGAACTTGTCCAGGTGTATAATACATCAAACAAATTGTTCCAGGTAGGTGGTACTTGTCCAGGTGTACGATACACAAAACAAATTGTTCCAGGAAGGTGGTACTTGTCCAGGAGTATAATACACAAAACAAATTGTTCTAGGTAGGTGTTACTTGTCCAGGTGTATAATACATAAAACAAATTGTTCTAGGAAGGTGGTACTTGTCCAGGTGTACGATACACAAAACAAATTGTTCCAGGTAGGTGGTACCTGTCCAGGTGTATGATACATATAACAAATTGTTCCAGGTAGGTGGTACTTGTCCAGTTGTATGATACATAAAAAAATGATTCCGGTTAGGTGGTACTAGTCCAGGTGTATAATACATAAAACAAATTGTTCTAGGTAGGTGGTACTAGTCCAGTTGTATGATATATAAAAAAATGATTCCGGTTAGAAGGCACTAGTCCAGGTGTATAATACATAAAACAAATTGTTCTAGGTAGGTGGTACTTGTCCAGGTGTATAATACATAAAACAAATTGTTCTAGGTAGGTGGTACTTGTCCAGGTGTATAATACATAAAACAAATTGTTCTAGGTAGGTGGTACTTGTCCAGGTGTATAATACATAAAACAAATTGTTCTAGGTAGGTGGTACTTGTCCAGGTGTATAATACATAAAACAAATTGTTCTAGGTAGGTGTTACTTGTCCAGGTGTATAATACATAAAACAAGTTGTTCTAGGTAGGTGTTACTTGTCCAGGTGTACGATACATAGAACAAATTGTTCCCGATAGGTATTACTAGTCCAGTGGTTTGATAAGGAGAACGGTTTTCGATGTTCTCTTCTGATCTGATGCTCATAAACTCTTATTGTGATACAAGATGTCTAGGGAGTTGTAATATTACAGTGATAACTCGAGGTATTATTACAACCCTCTAAACACATGGAATTACAGTTCATAATTAAAATATAAATAAAATTCTCCAGACAGTACAGATTTTGTTATAACTTTATAGACAGCAGGTTTAACGTGATTTCCCAACCGGTACATCAATATCTGTCAATCAAAATCTGGCATCTGTATGACTTTAATAACTTAAATATGCTATGCCCACAGGTGGCTGGGGAACCTTCCACGCGTTCATCAATACACTGGTTCATAGTGTGATGTATATGTACTACTTCCTGTCAGCCGGAGGTCCCGCCATTCAGAAATACCTTTGGTGGAAAAAGTACATAACAACTATACAGATCGTAAGTATCGAGCAACCGTGAATAATCAAACAGAATAAGCAACGTATCATACATTATCGCCAACATACTCCACCTTAAATCACCCTCCTTNCACCTTAAATCACCCTCCTTCCTCATCACCATACATCACCATCCTACTTCATCACCTTAAATCACCCTCCTTCCTCATCACCATACATCACCATCCTACTTCATCACCTTAATCACCCTCCTTCCTCATCACTATACATCACCATCCTACCTCAACACCTTAAATCATCCTCCTTCCTCATCACTATACATCACCATCCTACTTCATCACCTTAAATCACCCTCCTTCCTCATCACCATACATCACCATCCTACTTCATCACCTTAAATCATTCTCCTTCCTCATCACCATGCACCACCATCCTACTTCATCACCTTAAATCACCCTCCTTCCTCATCACCATAAATCACCATCCTACTTCATCACCTTAAATCACCCTCCGTCCTCATCACTATACATCACCATCCTACTTCATCACCTTAAATCACCCTCCTTCCTCATCGCTAAACATCACCATCCTTCTTCACCAACTTAAATCACCCTCCTTTCTCATCACTAATACATCCCCATCCTACTTCATCACCTTAAATCACCCTCCTTCCTCATCACTAAACATCACCATCCTTCTTCACCAACTTAAATCACCCTCCTTTCTCATCACTAATACATCACCATCCTACTTCATCACCTTAAATCACCCTTCTTCCTCATCACTATACATCACCATCCTACTTCACCAACTTAAATCACCCTCCTTCCTCATCACTATACACCACCATCCTACCTCACCACCTTAAATCACCCTCCTTTCTCATCATCATACATCACCATCCTACTTCATCACCTTAAATCACCCTTCTTCCTCATCACTATACATCACCAGCATACTTCATCACTATATATCACCATCCTACTTCACCGCTACACATCATCATCCTACTTCTTCACTTCACATTACCATCCTACTTCATCCCTACACATTACCATCCTACTTCATCAGTTTACATTACCATCCTACTTCCTCAATTACCATCCTACTTCACCACTATACATCACCCATCACCTTAAATCACCCTCCTTCCTCATCGCTATACATCACCATCCTACTTCAACAACTTAAATCACCCTCCTTCCTCATCACTATACACCACCATCCTACCTCACCACCTTAAATCACCCTCCTTCCACATCACTATACATCACCATCCTACCTCACCCCCTTAAATCCCCCTCCTTCCTCATCACTAAACATCACCATCCTACTTCACCACCTTAAATCACCCTCGTTCCTCATCACTATACATCACCATCCTACTTCACCAACTTAAATCACCCTCCTTCCTCATCACTAAACATCACCATCCTACTTCACCACCTTAAATCACCCTCCTTCCTCATCTTCCTCATCACTAAACATCACCATCCTTCTTCACCACCTTAAATCACCCTCCTTCCTCATCTTCCTCATCACTAAACATCACCATCCTTCTTCACCAGCTTAAATCACCCTCCTTTCTCATCACTAATACATCCCCATCCTACTTCATCACCTTAAATCACCCTTCTTCCTCATCACTATACATCACCAGCATACTTCATCACTATATATCACCATCCTACTTCACCACTACACATCATCATCCATCACTAAACATCACCATCCTTCTTCACCAGCTTAAATCACCCTCCTTTCTCATCACTAATACATCCCCATCCTACTTCATCACCTTAAATCACCCTTCTTCCTCATCACTATACATCACCATCCTACCTCAACACCTTAAATCATCCTCCTTCCTCATCACCATACATCACCATCCTACTTCATCACTACATATTACCATCCTACTTCATCACTACACATTATCATCTCACTTCATCAGTTTACATTACCATCCTTCTTCATCACTACACATTACCATCCTACTTTATCACCCTCCTTCCTCATCACTATACATCTCCATCCTACTTCATCACCTTAAATCACCCTTCTTCCTCATCACTATACATCACCAGCATACTTCATCACTATATATCACCATCCTACTTCACCGCTACACATCATCATCCTACTTCTTCACTTCACATTACCATCCTACTTCATCCCTACACATTACCATCCTACTTCATCAGTTTACATTACCATCCTTCTTCATCAGTTTACATCACCATCCTACTTCATCACTACACATTACCACCCTACTTCATCACTACCATCCTACTTCATCACCTTAAATCACCCTTCTTCCTCATCACTATGCATCACCATCCTACTTCATCACCTTAAATCACCCTCCTTCCTCAGCACTTTACATCACCATCCTACCTCACCACCTTAAATCCCCCTCCTTTCTCATCATCATACATCACCATCCTTCTTCATCACCTTAAATCACCCTCCTTCCTCAGCACTTTACATCACCATCCTACCTCACCACCTTAAATAACCCTCCTTCCTCATCACCATACATCACCTTCCTACTTCATCACCTTAAATCACCCTCCTTCCTCATCGCTATACATCACCATCCTACTTCATCACCTTAAATCCCCCTCCTTCCTCATCACTATACATCACCAGCATACTTCATCACTATATATCACCATCCTACTTCACCACTACACATCATCATCCTACTTCATCACTTCACATTACCATCCTACTTCATCACTACACATTATCATCTCACTTCATCAGTTTACATTACCATCCTTCTTCATCAGTTACTACACATTACCATCCTACTTCATCACTACATATTACCATCCTACTTCATCACTACACATTATCATCTTACTTCATCAGTTTACATTACCATCCTTCTTCATCAGTTTACATTACCATCCTACTTCCTCAATTACCATCCTACTTCACCACTATACATCACCCATCACCTTAAATCACCCTCCTTCCTCATCGCTATACATCACCATCCTACTTCAACAACTTAAATCACCCTCCTTCCTCATCACTATACACCACCATCCTACCTCACCACCTTAAATCACACTCCTTCCTCATCACTTTACATCACCATCCTTCTTCATCACCTTAAACCGCCCTTCTTCCTCATCACTATGCATCACCATCCTACTTCATCACCTTAAATAACCCTCCTTCCTCATCACCATACATCACCATCCTACCTCACCACCTTAAATCACCCTCCTTTCTCATCATCATACATCACCATCCTACTTCATCACCTTAAATCACCCTTCTTCCTCATCACTATGCATCACCATCCTACTTCATCACCTTAAATCACCCTCCTTCCTCTTCACTATACATCACCATCCTAATTAAACACTACACATCACTATACTACTTCATCACCTTAAATCACCCTCCTTCCTCATCACCATACATCACCATCCTAATTAAACACTACACATTACCATCCTACTTCATCACCTTAAATCACCCTCCTTCCTCATCACTATACATCACCATCCTACTTCATCACCTTAAATCACCCTCCTTCCTCATCACTTTACATCACCAGCATACTTCATCACTATATATCACCATCCTACTTCACCACTACACATCATCATCCTACTTCATCACTTCACATTACCATCCTATTTCATCACTACACATTACCATCCTACTTCATCAGTTTACATTACCATCCTTCTTCATCAGTTAACATCACCATCCTACTTCATCACTATACATTAGCATTCTACTTCATCACTACACATTACCACCCTACTTCATCACTATACATCACCATCATACTTCATTACTATAAATTACCATCCTACTTCACCACTATACATCACCATCCTACTTCACCACTACACATTACTATCCTACTTCATCACTATACATCGCCATCATACTTCATCACTTTATATCACCATAATACTTCATCACTACACATTACCATCCTTCTTCATCAGTTTACATTACCATCCTACTTCATCACTATACATTACCATCCACTTCATCACTACACATTACCATATTACCATCCTACTTTATCACTATACGTTACCATCCTACTTCACCACTACACATTACCATCCTACTTCATTACTACACATAACCATCTTACTTCATCACTACACATTACCATCCTATTTCATCACTACACATAATCATCCTACTTCATCAATACACATTACCATCCTACTTCATCACTACATCCACTTCATCACTACACATTACCATATTACCATCCTACTTTATCACTATAACATTACCATCCTCCTTCATCCCTATACATTACCATCCTACTTCATCACTATACATTACCATCCTACTTTATCACTTCACATCACCATTCTACTTCATCACTATACATTACCAACCTACTTCATCACTACACATTACCATCCTACTTCATCACCATACATTACCATCCTACTTCATCACTATACATTACCATCCTACTTTATCACTTCACATCACCATTCTACTTCATCACTATACATTACATCACTATACATTACCATCCTACTTCATCAGTTTACATTACCATCCTACTTCATCACTTTACATTACCATCCTACTTCACCACTTCATATCACCATCCTACTTCACCACTACATATTACCATTTTACTTCATCACTTTATATCACCATTCTATTTCATCACTATACATTACCATCCTACTTCATCAGTTTACATTACCATCCTATTTCATCACTATACATCACCATCCTACTTCATCAT